>NW_026896060.1:0-195503 GCF_033153095.1 Gastrolobium bilobum
CTATCGTATTAAGCAGCGCTTAATTAAAAATGAAGAATATCTTTTTCTTTTCATTTTTGATGTCATTATCATTACCAACTTTCTTATTAATCAATTAATAAAACATCGCTTGTATGCAATTGCAATAAAACAGCTAACTTAAATACCTCATAACATAGATAATAAAAGTGTGGCTCTAGTCACGGAACTACTACAACGTAGACCGGACCATCTAACAGTTTATACAACTCCAATCCAAAGCATTAACATAAAGTGTCATGGACAATCCCCATGCTCATTCAAATAAGGCAACACACCCAACATCAATCTCAACAACAACAAAAGCATAAATAGCGGAAAACATAAACAACATCCATATCCAGTCATGGCAGCAATACAACATAATATCATCAACTAAGCTCTGGCCTCCTGCCGCCAGAGCCATCAGTCACCAAACTACCGGAACCTGAAATAAGCATTCCCCAAACGTGGGGTGAGATCTCTAAACAAGAAATCTCAGTAAGACAAGGGGTCCTCAAGGATCTTCCACCCCAAGCTCACTTATATGTGCAATATAAGTTTAAAAGCAGATATCATCATCGGTTCTAAAATAGTGCAATGCAGCAGATAATCATGTCATGTGTGTTAATTCTATTATACTGGCCAGAGAAATGCAGGATTTACATACGCCAAATACCCACACTAGTGCAAGACGCTACTTGCATCCACCCCGGATGGAACAACATCATGCATATTCAAAGCCATTACACAGAAAGCTCAACAGCATTTCAAATATTCAAAGCATGTAACACATCATGCATACAACCACACGCCCATGGGACATGGTGGAACCACAACATGGCTAAACCGAGGACACGAAAGCTTACCTTGCAAGCTAACACCCAAAGCCAAGAGTCCTCATCTCAAAGTCCAAACACAGCAGATTCACAATCTGTTATGAACCAATACTATATCAATAATAACTAAACACAAGCATATAACTTAAAGACAACGCCTTTCCTTACGTTTTACGTCTTAAGGATCCATACCAAGCCATAAGCCCTTAATCACAACGATTCTGACTTAGTTCATTAATTACAGAAGTTCAACTTCATCAATCTAGGGTGCACAAACCCCCAATAGCCTACTGTACACACAACACAGCTACTGTTCTACGAAATCCCAGAATATCCGGATATTTCTCGGGACCATATCTGGATATGCAATATCCGGATATCTCACTGGACATATCTGGATATGCAATATCCGGATATCCAGAATCCCATATCCGGATATCTAATATCCGGATGTTCAAATCCCATATCCGGATATCACATATCCGGATATTTCTCGGGCATATATCCGGATATTTCACGACAGAATGCAGAAACTGCATTTCGTGAAGATTTCCTTCGAAGGTTGGGTTTTTACTGATTTTAAACACCTAAACTTGCATTTCTAGGTGTGTTTGACCAACCCCAACATTAAGTTATCATCTTTTAACCTTTATGATGTGCCTCTGGCAAGTGTGTTTTTCTGTGTTAAAATTGATAAGAATTGAGTCATAAGAGAGCAATTTAAATGACATATTTGCTAATTATATTGATTCTTTCTTCTCAATTATACTTTTCACTTATTGGTTGTGATTTTACAGGAAAAAGAAGTAAAAATTATAAAAGCCTGTTGACACAAACCAGCGCCGGATTGGAAAGGTTACACAGTACAAAAGACAGAAACTTGGTGCAAGTTGGCACCAAAATGGCGCAGACCCGCGCCAGATCACGGAAACTACAGCGGAGAATTTCCAGCGGCGCATCATGGCACCAAAGTGGCGCAATTGGCGCCACATGCATTACTATTACATGGCGCCACTAGGCGCCCAAAGCAAAGGGAATTGGCGCCAAGTGGCGCCCAAAAGACCAAGGATGGCGCCAACTGGCGCCGAGTCATGTGCAATCAGTTCTGACTTTCGCATTCGAGGCAGCAAGTTGGCGCAAACGTGCGCCAAACCGGCGCCAACTGGCGTCGGGTTGCGAGAAAATAACACCGTCTTTCCGCGCGGGTATTTTTGGAAGAAGGAAAAAAATAAAGTTTATAAATAGATCCTTGTGCTAGACCTAGGGATATCATCTCATCCAGTCAGAGGAGGCCGACGGCAGAGCTCTGAAGGATTCTTCCACAGTTCTTCTTCTTCATCTTTTTCTCTGTAATTTTATGCTTTCGAATATTGAATTATTTTTAGCCATGAGTATGCTTGGCTAGTTCTTTTTTATTGTAGTTAGGGTCACGAGCCTTATGTGAACCCTTGTTGCGATGGATTGATTTAGTTTTATTCATTTATATAATTATCTTTGTCTCTACCTTGTGCGTATTTCCTATTCTCTTTATTAGAACTGATCAATCTGATAGTTGGGAATAGTTTGAGGGTTAGAACCCTATATAGGAATATTGGGGTTTTGATCTTGAAAGAGGGTAGGACAACAATTGGTATGCATGCTAGGAATAGATGTGTATTTAATTGCGGATGCTTAAATTATTGCGCTCATTGCTTAAATCCCATGAGGAACATTGCAAGGAATTGGGGTTCCAATTGGGGATTAAAGGGTTAACCTTGCAAGGAATTGAGGGTTAACTAATAAATATTTTTAGATAATAATTTATCCGAGTAATTATATGAATAAATATTGTGAATCAATCCAAAGTAAGAAGTGGGGATCATAAGGTGAGTGCGCTCTAGCTACAATATTTTTCTCATCTTTTTAAAATCAATTCTCATTGTTATTGTTTTATTTCTCTTAAAGAAAAATATAAAAACAAGTCTTTATTTTTATTTCATATTGTCACTCGAATTCAATTCACAATTTTCCAAACCGCAAACCGAGTTTTCCAACTTAAGGGGACTGGTTATTGTAGTACTTGGTTTACAATCCCTGTGGAGACGATACTCTACTTACTTTCTATATTACTTGTGCGATCGGTATACTTGCCGGAGAGCATCAAGTTTTTGGTACATGCATCAAGGTTCCATTTTTAAGCTTAAAGACTCAAGATCAAAGGTGATGAGGCTTACCAAAGCTCAAACTCAGAAAAAGGGTGCTCTTGGAGCTCACATAACAGCTCCAAGGTTCTGTCTCTCACTGTACACGAAAATAGTGCACAAAGGTGGTTCTTTTACACCACAAGGAAGCTCCTTTGAGCTCCAAAATGCATTAAAGTTATGACAGAATCAATTTCAAAATGACGTAATTTTGGAATCACTTATATCCGGTGATTGAAGAAATACTTTATCCTTACTTTAATTGTTTAATTGCGGTAGTTGGAATCAATTTACCCTAAAAAAATTAGAAATGATATTGTAACAATCAATTAGGGTTACTATCAATGTTACTACAAATCAATTTTACCGTTAGATCGATTATATTGATCCAACAGTTATATTTATTTCCATCTTTGTATGGTTATGATTTATCACATTTAATGATAACCGTTGAATCAATGTAATCGATTTAATGATAAAATTAATTAGTAATAACATTGATAATAATCCTAATTGATTGTTATAATATCTTACCTAGTGAATGACGATCACAACTACAACGGTCCTGAGCTAGCAAAGTATGTTGTCAAATAAGTTTCAGCCCGCCTGTTCAGAATCAATTGACCCTATAACAAATATGTTTGACTTGTTTTCATTATTGGTGATTGGGCTTTGTGAATGATGACAGCAGCTATTAAAGTCCTAACATAGAAAAATTCCTTGTCATGTAATTTTTGTTTTTCATATTTTAGATGATTCAAGAGTTCAATTGTGGTGATGAGAATCAACTTACACCATAATCAACAAATTTAATTTGTTTTCCTAACCAATAAATGAGGGCTTCAACGAACTAGAAAATTTCTGTTGGGTAAGTTTTGACCCGCACAAAAGGTTATTTTATACACCACGGAGAACATATTTGACTTATTTTTCTTCATTAAAAATGTTGGACCTATTGAATGGCAGCCATAACTATAACGATTCTAAGATTACACAATCCTTTGTCACGTAAGTTTTGACCCACACATTGAATCAATTCACATGTAATAAACATGTTTGGCTTGTTTTTACAATTCACAGACGTGGGATTTAGTAAATGGCGATTGTAAATGTAACGATCCAGAGCTAGAAAAAGTCATTGCAGATGTGTTGGTTTTATATTTTGGAGGCTTAATGTTGGGTAAGGCTCATACTTCACATGCTGACGAGGACCCTAGTTGTCGGGGTCAGCAGAAAGGCAACTGGGTCCATGAATAGCTGTTGTTAGGGTTTTCTAATCCTATTTATATTTTCCTTGTAAACCGAGTGACTTGTAACGAGTGGCGGTGAGGTGAATATAGTACAGACAAGCTGAACGTAGCCTATATTGGGTGAACCAGGGTAAATCGCTGTGTTTATTCTCTCTCTATCTCTTTTCTTTTTCGTTCTTGATTCGTGTGATTCTCGATTTCCAACACTTAAAAGGTGATTAAAATCAATTTACATCATAACAAGCATATATGACTTATTTTCCTTATTAATAAACTTCGGGCTCATTGAATGGAGAAATTCCTAATTGAGTAAGTATGACTTGTAGGGATGGTAAATAAATCAGGAGCCTTTCAGAGCATTTGACTCGTCTTGTGAAGGTCTGAGCTTACATATTTAAAATTGATTATTGGAATCAGGCTTGAACTTATATAAAAGCTCGTTTAAAAAAAAGGTCTCAGATTCCAATTCAAAAACCCGACCTTTGAGCCTTCCAGGCTGGCCTAGTATACTAATTTTTATTTTATATTTTTTATACTACTCATAATAGCCATCTCTCTCCTCAACTCATTTCACCTCATTTCATTGGTTAAATATACTTTTTGAATGATTTTGTTCTATATTATGCTCTTTGGGTATATATTGAATTTAAGAATCTGTGTGGAATTATTAGTGCTGTTGATTGTATATTCTGTTTGGATAAAATTTTGTTGTCTTGTTTTTTTTAACAGGCAAAACCAAGTTTTTTATTTTTTGTAAATAAGTTTGGCCACAAACCGATAATTATATTCATAACAGGTAACATATTAGACCAGAATGACACATTTAAACACATGCTTAAACTTTTAAGACCAAAGTTCGACTCGGCTCGGCCCGTTAACACCCCTAATGACTTGCATGAAATGTATATGCACTGTCACAAAAATAGGTTTGGTGGAATAGACATATATGTGAAGATTTGGATTATCTACACCTGGAAGAAAAGAACGTATGAAGTTTCATTCCTCCAAGATATATGCTTGGCCTTTTCTTGTGTAGCCTAACTGGAGGGAAAAGAATGTCTACTTCCAGGAGGGCTCAAGCCCACAATAAGATACCGCTCTGAAAGGCTAGAATTGAATATATGCTTGTTTTAGACTTGGATATATGCTAACATTGAATGAAGATTTTTCAATTTTTTTATGATCAATGTGTTTGTTTAAGGTTTTGGTTGCTTCACAAGTTCGATTAAGACATTTAGAATCAATTTTCCTCAATTGATACTAAACATGCATGTTGAAACTTACCTAACAAAAATATTTTCTATTTTAGGATCACTATAATTAGCCATCATTCATTGGATCCCACATTTCTTAATTGAGAAAATAAGCCAAACATGTACATTATGGTGTAAATTGATTTTTTTTTTTTTTTTGGATAAACCATGCCCCCTTTGGCCGGGAGAATTAGCTCTACCATGATATCACTATATTAACTTAGCCACGTCAGCTTTTCTGCTTATCAGCTTTAGCTTTTTTAGTTTTTCTTTATGTTACTTTATGTTGTAATCTCATAAGTTAGTTTGTGATAAGCTAGTTATTCTTTTTTGCTTCTTTCGTGTATTCTTTAGCTTATATATATATATATATATATATTAGTATTAGTATCCAGCTGTACGTTGTATGGACTTTTCTCATAATGAAAACACCAAGCTTTTTCGCTGACAATATTGTATCAAAGCTCTGGAAAAAGCTTTGGTATTCATTTGAACTTGCTTTCTGTTTTTCTTGTTCATTCTCGATCTTTCTTGATCTTTCAATCATTGTAATTTTCTGCAACATCACAAAAATGGCAAATCCTCTTCCAGATCATCTAACGAATCTATGGAATCCATATTTCCTTCATCCAAGTAAATCCTGCTTTAATCCTTGTTTCAACCCCTCTAGATGGGAAAAATTACAATTCTTGGTCTCGTGCAATGAAAATGGCACTTTGTTTGAAGAACTTGTGCTTTATCGATGGTACAACACAAGTTCCCAATCCTACAGATGTGATGTATGAAGCTTGGCAAAGATGCAATACAATGGTTTTATCTTAGATCCATCGTTCAATAAATTATAGCATTATGCAATCAGTGTGTTGGACAAAAAATGCAATAGATGCATGGAACAATCTTCACCAAAGGTTCTCACAAGTTGATGTGTTTCATATATCTGATCTTCCGGATGAAATCTATCGAATTCAGCAAGGTGAACGAACAGTTTCTTACTTTTATACTCTGATTAAAGCTCTATACGATGAATTTGAGACTTTACAGCCACTTCTTACCTGTATTTGCGATGTTCCTTGTAACTGTCGCATATCCAGTCGAGTAAAAAAATTAAGAGAAAAGGATCGTGCAATTAGATTCTTTAGAGGTCTGAACGAATAGTTTTCACATGTCAGATCTCAGATTATACTCATGTGTCAACTTCCTTCTGTAAATGGTATATTTTCTTTGGTGAGTCAACAAGAAAGGCAGTTGAACAACGAGTCACAGTTCAAATTAAATGAATAACATGAAGTCCTCACAAACACTGCAATGCAACTAGGTTTTGTTCCTGGTGGTGGAAAGTATTAACTTTTTTCATGGCCGAGGCTGCAATGGCAGGACGTGGAAACAAGAAGTGCACCCATTGTGGAAGGATGAATTAGACTGTGCAAACTTATTTTGAAAAATAACGTTACAAACATCACAGTCAAGTGAAGGTTGCCAATCTAGCAACATAAGAAGCAGTTGTTAATGATGATGACCTATGAAGCACCGATACTCCGAAACTTTTTTTCCAACAAATCTGATGTATTATCCTAAATGCAATATTAGCGAATCTTGGATATATTACAGTCCAAGATGAATAATTCCAATCATACTCCATCTGCTACCTTTAATGCTGCAAGCTTCAATTTTTCTCCATCAAGTAATACATGAACAAGGTAGGTTATAGATACCAGAGCTACAGATCATATAACCTATCTTTCATCATATTTAAGTACTATTACTTGAATAAAACCCATCCCTATAACTCTTCCAAACTGTTCCAAAGTGTTTGCCAAGTCATAGATTGCATAGATTTCTTGTCACCATAAACTACACTGAATTGAATTAAAACTTGATAAATAAATAAAATGTGACTTATAATGTAAACAAGTAGTCAGATGTCATTTTCCCTCAAACATGAATTTATAGATGAACCAATTTCCATTATGAATTATCTACTATGTAATGTTGATCAACCTTTTTCTTATCATCTCAAGATGTAATCCCTTACTACCCTGATAGACACATTAATCAGAAACTCCAATCCCTTGGTGATTCCTTTCTTAATACATGCATTAATTACTAAGGTCTTAAGATCACATCAGAATCCTAGCATCAATCCATTGAATCAGACTACAAAGCACTCTACTCAGACGTAATACAAATAATAACAAGAGAAGAAGAAGAGAGATCAAACTTCATTGTCATGATAGTTGAGTCTTCAATCTTCAAGTACAATTACATGAAAGTATACTAACTATTACAATACTAAGTCCTAAGAATTTGGGAAGTCAGAGAAAATGAGGAGTTAGATCAAATCTATGAAAGACCTGATCTGATCTCCCTTCTCCTAGTGTTATGGGAAAAGTCAGAATGAGATATGATAGGATTCGATTGTGTGTCAGAGTATGAAGGCCCCTTGTCCTTTTATAGTTTACAAATTACAACTGAAAACTGACTTGGGCGCTAAAACGTTCACTTGTGGACGTTTTAGCGTCCAACTTTGACGGATGTCCAACTGCTTTCAACTGTCTTGGGCGCTAAAATGTTCAATTTGGGCGTTTTAGCGCTCACGACTAGAACCTTTTTGCACATCCGAGCGCTAAAACGCTTGACTTGGCCGTTTTAGCGCTCAGCACCAGCACTTTTTGGCTTCATTTTGCAGCAGGGAGCTAAAACTCTTGACTTTGGGCGTTTTAGCGCCCAACACTTAGAATTTTTCCATTCTTCAGAATCTTCTTCCTTCACTCTTTTGCTTCTTTGAGCTTCAATTCCCTACAAGAACAATGTAAATTTTCAATACAACTTCCAGAACTTGTATTTAGGAATTTATAGGACATTGACCTCTTTTTCATCCATTTAATCACACAAATTTATACTAATTTATGCTCAAAAACCTGATGAACTAAGGGTTCATCACAATACAATTATACACATAAATCACATACAAAACATCAATTCAATGCTTGAACATAATCAAATACATGATTATTAGCAATCAATATACCAAGGACTCAATTTTATGAACTTACCCTCTTCTTGATCCAATGCTTAATCCATCATCAAGCTATCACTTGGTCTCAAAGTACACAATCAAACAACCAATAGTCTACTATCAAATATCTATTCCAAGCCTTAAAAACACAAGAGTTCAACACTTTTTCATGACCTAAATTTAAACATGATACAAAGGTGACTCAAATGATTGTTTCAACATTTTTTTCACCATTAAACTTCTTCTTTAACACTTCTTCCTCAACATGTTTCTATTCATTAATAAACTTGGGAACCAATGAGTAACGACATAACTTTAAAGACAAAGGTAAAGAAATTCTTTGTCGTGTAACTTTCGAACCACATGTTTCGAAATAATATTTTTTGTTTGGTAAGTCCCAACATGCATATTCATAGTGTATTCACAACATAACAAACATGTTTAGCTTTTCGTTCTGATTAATAAATGTGGAACTCGCTAGATAATGACATATATTATAATGGTCTTATGATAAAGAAATTCTAGGTCGGGTATATTTGTTTTTGATTTTGGATACTAAGAAAGTTCGATTACGACAATTAGTACCAATTAAAACCATAACAAACAAGTCTGACTTGTTTTTATTAGTACCAATTACAAGATAAATCTTAGTTGTGTAACTCCTAACCCACACATTTTGAAATAATTTTTTTTTTGATATGTCCCGTCATGCATATTCATAATGTATTTACAACAGAAAGAACATGTTTATCCTTTTTTCCTGATTAATAAATGTGGAACTGGCTAAATAATGACACAAATTATAATGGTCTTGTGATAAAGAAATTCTAGGTCGGGTATGTTTGTTTTAAATTTTGGATACTAGGAAAGTTCGATTACGACAATTAGTACCAATTAACACCATAAGAAACATGTCTTGTTTTTATTAAAAAAATGTGAGAATTGGTCAATGGTGATTGTAACAATAGCATCCAAAGGTAGAAAAATTCTTTGTCAAGTAAGTTTTGTCCTGCATGTTTGGAATTAATTCATACCGCAACGAACGTATTTCATTTTATTTCTTGATTAAAAATTGCGAGACCCATTGAACGATATTGTAATTATAACGATTCTTAGGTAGAAAATTTTTTTGTCAAGGTATTTGTCGTGTAACTCCTGAACCCACACGTTTTGAAATAAATTTTTTCGCTTGGTATGTCATGACATGCATATTCATAATGTATTCACAACATAACGAGCATGTTTATCTTTTCTTCCTGATTAATAAATGTTGAACTCGCTAAATAATGACACAGATTATAAAGGATGTTGCGATAAAGAAATTCTTGGTCGGGTATGTTAGTTTTCTATTTTGGACGCTTCAAAAGTTTCAATTACGGTACCATAACAAACATGTTTAATTAGCTTGTTTTCTTGATTAATAAATGTGAGACTTGATGAATAACGGCCATAAAATAACAATCCAGGTAGAGAAATTTTTTGTCCAGTTTCAGCCCTATGTTTAGAATTAACTCAAATCATTATGATCATATTTGACTTGTTTTCCTCATTGATAAACTTGATACTTGTTGAATGACGACCATAACTATAATGTTCCAAAGGGAGATGAATTTCTTGTTAGGTGCATGTGTTTGTTTTAGATTTTGAATGCTTCAAAAGTTCAATTATAGGTTAGAATCAATTTACTCAATAACAAATATGTTTGGCTTTTCTTTTGATTAATAAATATGGATCTCGATGAACAACAACCATAACTATAATGACTAAGATGATGAAATTCTTTTTCGGGTAAATTATTACCCTCACATTTAGAATTAACTAGTATATTAGGGAAAAAAGATCAAAAATTTTATCGTCCGCCGGGGTTGGTTAATCGCACTGCAAATCTTATATTTACATAAAAACTGTGTCGTTATTTTGTTCTATATTTCAGGTGAAAAAAATTACAGCATTGATACAAAGCTTTGCAAATATCAATCACAAACAAAAATCTGTTATTCAGAGGGATATTTAATTTTGCATACAACTACATATAATACACCATAATACACCATAATACACCATGTTAACATGAGAAAGTGATATAAAAAGAAAAATGCGTACAAATCATTGCTAACTATAACATTCATAAACAAAATCAAGGTAACAATAACACCAAGCAAATATGGATTTAAAATATCAACTTTTACCTATAATATGAAAACGCTATTCATTCAGTGTCATTTCTTAGCAATCATTGGAGGGATGAGTTCAACACTTACTAAATATGTCATTTCTTGTGTGATTTTTGTTCCTTGTGCCTACAATACAGAAGGCAAAAACTAATTAAATAAGTAACACTAATATGTTAACATCCAAAAGTCATAGTATTAGCAAAAAAAAAAAGATTGGATTAAATTTTTTTAAGGACCAAACAAAATGTTGTCTGAACGGGATTTGAATGCAACTTAATCAAATAAGCATTATAAGTCATATTTTTTGCTTACATTGCAATAATGCATATGAACAGAATCAAAGCAACTACACTAATCTTTGAGATGGACTTTCATTTATTGCAATCACATTTAAAAAATAATAATAAATAATTATTATTTGCAAGGATTTGTGTCCTTAGCATTTGAAATTTTACAAATTTGTATTTACAAAAATTAAAATCAGATTTAGGAATTTAATTATAAAAGAAGAAGGATGAAATTTTAATTTAATTATAAAAATGTGTTTGTGGGTCGGCCCTCCGGGCCGAGTCCAGTTTGCCACCTCTAACTATCAGCATGTAAAAGTTTTTTATATTTATCCACAAAAAAACATTTTTATAGTTGCGTCTAGGTTTTTATTTTTTATCTCAGAGATGAACTTTCATTTACTACAATCAGATTTATAAAATAATAATAAATAATTATTTTTTTGAAAGGATTTGTGTCGTTAGTCTTTGGAATTTCACAAATTTATATTTACAAAAATTGAAATCAAATTTAGTAATTTAATTATAAAAGAAGAAGGATAAAATTATTAACCAAAAAAAAAAAAAAAGGATAAAATTTCAGTTGAATTATAAAGATATATTAGTGGGCCAACCCTCCGGGTCGAGCCCAGTTTTCCACCTCTTAACTTTCAGCATTTTATATAAATAATTTTTTTTGCAAGGATTAGTGTCGTTAGTCTTTGAAATTTCACAAATTTGTATTTATAAAAATTGAAATCAGCACATATTGTGTTTTCAAGTTTGTGCTTTTTGGCAGCTATCTCGCATTGGGTCTATTTTTTTTCTATTATAATAGAGGATAGGTTAATATAGATATAATATAACTAATATATATAATAACTAATACTAATTAAAGGCGTCCAAAGTTGATTTTTCTTGAAATAAATAATTCTTTTTGTTTTGTAAATTGAATACATGGTTTCTTTTATTTCTTTTTGTTTTGTAAATTGAAAACAAGATTTGATTTCTGTTGTCAATGTTCGGAGCATTTTCTTGTCTGTTGGGAGCAGAGAAATAGTAAGAGACTTTTCAGTGAATTCTTCTTCTTTGAGTTTCTTCTTCTCCCTTTCTCAGGTAATCTTGGCTCGCTCTCCATGCTTTGTCTTTATTTTCGTTTTTCTTCTCTGAATTCTTGTTTGTTTTGTAAATTGAAAACAAGGTTTCTTTGAATTCTTGTTTGTTTTGTAAATTTTTCTTCTGTGGATGAGCCTCTTGCTCAACCACTGATGTCTCTGCAGATGCTACTTCTTTGTCTTTCTGTCCCTCTCCTTGTTGTTGCCTAGGAGAGGGTTGTGGGGTGATTTGTTGTGGTGGAGAGTGAATAGGTGGTGGGGACGCAATGTCAGAAAATGTAGAGTCTGAGCTGCTTGGGGACGTCTCCTTGGCAGCTGGTTTGGTTACTGACAACTGTTAGTGAATAGGAATCAATTTATTATGGTACAATTTTGATGTAACTCAGCAAACCCCCTAATTATACAACAATGTTGTAACTATCACTACAAGAAAAATAAAAAATAAATAAAAATAATAATATTAATACAAAATTAAAAATCAATTTCTTGGCACCATATATGTAGATTTAATCAGAATAAATGCAGAAACAAAAACACCATGCAAAAAATTTACTCTAACTCCGTCCAAGCTGGATTTAGATCCCGTGAGGTTTGGCCTTGCCATCTGTAAAACAAACAATTAGATCATTCACAAGCACATTTCATTACAGATAATGCAAAGGTGTGTCTGATTTAAATAGAGAGATGCTATTTGTTCCACCAGTCCCAAAAGCAAGAACAAAGTGCACAAATAAAAGAATTACTACAAATCACATGTTAAATGATAACTTCCATAAACCTTGAAAGAAGAAATCTTGCAAGTGGGCTTAAATTGCTATTTGAATGAACTTCCTTGTTCTGTTATTTCTTCCTGTTATCAGGCTCTGCATTTCGGGTTTCTTCAGTTGAATTGGTTTTGCTGAATATTTGGCCTGCCAGTTCTTGCGGATCCTTCAATGAAGACTCCTTTGAACTGCACAATGTGTTTTAATTTGGGGTTTATAAATTATGATTTTTAAGAGATACACATTATGTAACGCCCGATCACTTGCAAGAATCAATGACTGTCCCCACACACTAACACGAGACTTTTCAGTGTGTTTTGTCCTCACTCGCACACTTCCCGGGAAAACTTTCCAGCAGATCACCCATCCCAGAATTGCTCCAAGTCAAGCACGCTTAACTGTGGAGTTCTTCCGATCCGGGCTACCGAAAAGTAGATGCATCTTGTTAGTATAGATAGCACCAATTAATTTTTATAAGTCATTCCTAACTGTACCGTCCCATACCAGCACAGTCTCTGGAATCTCTCTCTTTCGGGTGTTGATTCAATTAATTCATGAACCCCCAAGCTGCAAGATTTGGCATGAGCCGCTCATTGTCTGTGCCCTTTCGCACCGGCGATCACTCCCTGCCCTTGTCAGCTCTTGGGATGTTACACATTAATTTTCCTTTACTGTGCTACATGATGAATTTTAGTAGAGTGCATACCTTGCCAACCGCTGAAGCAACTTTTTGACAAAGGCATCGCAGGTTCTAGGCTTTGTCCTCTCCATGTTTACAAGTGAGTTGATAACAAATTGCACGACCGACCCTTCTGGATCATCAGCAATGGCCTACATAATAAACAGAAATATGCTATGACAAAATTCATAACAGATCAAATCTATTCTAGCTTTAAGTTGCAACAGCATACAACAGTTTGTAAGCAGCTAAAACATTATCATACTCTGATATCAACTTCCAACAAGGAAACTTAACCTCATTAGCAGGTTTCCTTTCTCTTTTTAGAATACACTACTTTCTATGAGATTACAAAAAGTCATCAGGTAAGCGATTATAAATTTTATTTTATTTTTCCTGAAAAGTCAAAGGTTTATCATGATCTAGCCTCTTTTCCACATAAATCAATGCCTTAGTCTTTCCAGCATAAAGAATCCAAATAATTCAGAAAAGAATCCAAATAAAAAAAATACTTATATCTATTTACCAAAAAATAAATAAATAAAATACTTATATCTGAAATAATTCTAATTGGGGAACCTTGCTTACTTTTCAATAACCTTCTGCACATTGCAAGCAGTTCTATTTGGCATCACAAACTAATTTAGAACAAAAGCAAGACATAACACAATTAGAATAAAACCTATATGTGGATTTACCTCTTTTAATGAAGGAATAAACAAAACAGATAACGGCAGAGAGGATGACATTATTTTGGAACTTTCTTCATCATCACTAGCATAATGAGACCTTAAAAGTCCTTTCTGTGAATCAATGTATTCACGAGATGGTCTGAAAAAATATTCCTTCAAAATTACAATCACAATTTTATTTCAGCAGCAAAAAATTGACCAGCATTATGGCCGTGGATGTACCTGGAAGAATCAGAGCTGCTTGACATTTCATCTCTCCTGCTTTCCTGTACATCATTGTTGAGTTTTCCAAGTGCAAATCTCTCTCGAGCATTCACTTTCTTTAATCCTCCTTGGATAGCAATATGATCAATATGATCAATATGATCAAGTGGCTTAAGAAAATTATTTTAAGGATATAAGTGATTTGAATATGATCAAGTAATAAAATTACTTCTAAGTAATCACAAACTTGTCAAATATCCAACAGTAAAAATATAAATCAAACCATAAAAGAACAAAAAATAATTCGACAATTGTGCTTAAAAAAAGGTTTAAGAAACAAATAGAAATTAAAAGTACTTAAAATATATGGGGCAACATTGGAAACATGTAACATGGGAAAAAAATTAATATAATGTTGACTCTTTCCAAAGATAAAAAACATCACTGAACTAAACCTACAAACAGCAAAGAGGGAAAAAAAAAAAGCCTCGCCATGCCCCCAATTAATTAGCAAACATAGTAAATTCTCAGCTTAGATAAAAGAAAAAAAATAGAACCTCAGCAAGATTTGTAGCACTATCTTCCAGTGAGGCATTTGAATTTCTGCTATTAAGTCCCAGTCGGGACCTTGGTGTCTGTGGAGAATCAGAATCATCATCCTGACTACGCAAAACAACAGTTCCACTGGTAGAAGAATCTTCAAAAGAAGCATAGCTGCTGCTAGACTACATGACAATAAGATTCCAAGTGACTACACAGAAATAATTATAACTAACCAGTTTTGAATCAAAGAAACTCAGCTTGAAAAATACCAGAGAACTTTGGTCACGAAACAGTGATGGCTGTGATCCTTTGAGAGGCCTAACAACAACAGTTCCTGATCCATTCCCAGACAATTCATCCTGAAAATTGACAAGTTCAGTAGACGAAAGCATGTTCTGTTAGAATTCAAACTCAACTTGATTTCATCTACCGTCCACCTAGAAAACTACAATCCATGGGCTGTAATTTGATAGAGAAAAGAAAGTTTTTCCACGTGAATTATTTGGTGAAATGAATGGTCAAAAGTGGTTGGGAAAGTAAGTCCAAACAAAAGGGGAAAACAAAATGAATTTGCAACATTGCTGGCCATGACAGTGTCGGCAGCATATATAAGATCTTTGTATCATTGGATTTTTGTAGCCACCATATCAGCCGAAAATCTTGGCTTATTTGCGCGCGCGCACACATATATATATATATATATAGAAGTGTAAGAGAATAAAAAAATAAAAATAAGAGTAGCAAGTGTATGTCTTAGAAAGAAGTGTTGCAACACTAGTTGTAATTTGAGACGAGAGAAAGTGACGTAGCACTTAGATGAAAAACAAATAGAGAGAAAGAGAGTGATTGAGATTAAAAAAAAAAAGGATTCGTAGTAAGTTAAGATTTCTTGTATTGTATTTGTGTGTTTGTAAGGGTGTGCATGACAATCATTCCATTTCCTGCTTATGACAAGAAACAATTATTGTCTATTTCTGTGACTTGGAACAGTTTTTGAGAAAAAAAAATGTGATTATCTAGTCCGTTTGACAATTCATGGAGAGCTAAAAGACCATTTCAACTAGTTCACTCGGATATAGCTAGTCCGTTTGGTATTCCATCGCTTGGAGGAAACAGGTATTATATCACCTGTAACATCCCCAACCTCGAGCCGGTTCAATTAACATACATATGATGCTTAACAAAAACAGCGGAAGACTTAAACTTAAGAAAATACAAGCTAACTTTTTCTTTTTCCCTTTTAATTCTCCTTAGGCGTAAACGAAAATCGGACAGAGTAACCTCTGTAAATCGGACAACTAGGGATCTTCCAATCCCACCCTCAAGAGTTCCTGATAGACAGTTTAAACAATATATATATCCGGAAGTACCAGTCTTGCAAATATACTCAAATACCCATCCATGGGCGCATGCAGAACTTGGCTCCGTGCCACTAATCTAATAGCATGCAATCCAATACATAACATAACTGAATACTACATAGTCATATCAACATGCCTGAATACACAAATGTACATGCATCGAATATGAACACTATACAACAATACATCTTTTCAAAAAATACGTCTAAAATAAATAGTGGCCTCCAGCCACCCAGAACTCCACATCCTCATACTAGTACCTCTAGCCACGGTTAGTGTCCTTGTCCCATGAGGCTCTTCAATTAACTGTGTTCCTGAAATCATATCCCCAAATGGGGTTAGAGACGAATCTCTAGTAAACTCCACGTTTATGGAAAACTCTTCATACCCTGGGCTCACTTCCTGCATGATAGTCAGATACATAATATACAAAACATCATATAAGCAATTATCATAACTGAACAAAGCATATATACATATCTTATCAAAGACATACGCAGTCATTCCCAAGGGATGACCCCAAGTGGAAATCAACGCACGTAACAAATATCATTTACGACATCATCACAATACTTACATAAGAACAAAACATGTTATATCAGAGACGTACGCAATAGTTCCTAAGGGATGACCCCAAGCGGAAATCAACGTACGTAACAAATATCATTTACAAAATCATCATACATATCACATAAAACATGTCATATAATCAAATATCATAACTAAACAAAACATATACACATATCTTATCAGAGACGTACGCAGTTATACCCAAGGGATGACCCCAAGCGGAAATCAACGTACGTGTTCCCCAAGGGAGTACCCCAAGCGGAAACAACATATCAGATATGTACACAGTCAATCCCTAGGGATGACCCCAACCAAAACATATATTCACTGAGCAAAACATATATACAAATCTTATCAAAGGCGTACGCAGTCATTCCCAAGGGAGGACCCCAAGCGGAAATCAACGCACGTGTTCCCAAGGGAGGACCCCAAGCGGAACCAGAACATATCAGAGGCGTACGCAGTCATTCCCAAGGGAGGACCCCAAGCGAAAATCAACGCACGTGTTCCCAAGGGAGGACCCCAAGCGGAACTAGAACATATTAGAGGCGTACGCAGTCATTCCCAAGGGAGGACCCCAAACGGAAATCAACGCACGTATTCCCAAGGGAGGACCCCAAGCGGAAATCAACGCACGTGTTCCCAAGGGAGGACCCCAAGCGGAACCAGAACATATCAGAAGCGTACGCAGTCATTCCCAAGGGAGGACCCCAAACGAAAATCAACGCACGTGTTCCCAAGGGAGGACCCCAAGCGGAACTAGAACATATTAGAGGCGTACGCAGTCATTCCCAAGGGAGGACCCCAAACGGAAATCAACGCACGTATTCCCAAGGGAGGACCCCAAGCGGAACCAGAACATATCAGAGGCGTGCACCGTCAATCTCAGAGGAACCCAAGAAGACATCAGTGTACCATACAAATCAATCTCAGCCAAAGATCAATACAGAAATCATATCAGAACAAGTCATATAACAAATGTGTACACAGTCAATCCCAGGGGAGGACCCCAAGTGGGAATCAGTGTACGTGTTCTCAAGGGTGGACCCTAAGCGGAACTCAACAAAACATATCATATTAACACATATCAAAGTAAACACATCAAAACATATCATATTATCATATGGCTCTATATGAATGCATCTATATCATATATCTCATACATATCATACAACCTGACTACAGTCCGTACACTATGGCGAAACACAAAGTAGGAGTGAACCCTATAAACATAGAGCTTACCTTTTGAAGCTTTACCACTTTGTTCACTCGTAACACAAGTTACATATTTAGCTCCAAACGAATCCAAGACGCTCAGTCCCTAGGCACACCTAGGAAAGAATCCAAAACAAAACTCCATAAAATGTTAAAATGCCATGTAATCACAAGACACACTTTATTGTTTACCTTCATTTCTTTACATTTATGTCAATTCTATGCCAATACACAAGTAAAGACCATACTTTCATAAACTCCTTTACTAGACCATTTTAATGATGATTACTCACATAACAAGCAACCACCTTGGTTCATATTTACCTAGGGTCCTTGAAGGACCCAACCAATCTTCCAAAATATCTTTTACAATTTTTTTTTTAACAATTCCTAGTTCCAAAATCATACAATGGCTGAAGCCAATAACAAATGAACTAGGGATTTTCATCAATTCTTTTACGCAACCATTGGTTCCTAGAACCCATACTTGACCCCAAGTTACTCATATATTCATATAACCATTTAAGCCTAAGCTTTGCTTATTTTTCCTTCACAAGGCCGATGTAACACATACAAAGGAGTCAAGATGTCTCTCATTATTTCTTAAACCATTTCACTTCAAAATCATACTAAATTTCATGTATTGAAAATTCAACACATTAACAAAATAAAACATAATCTAATCATCCCTAATTTACCCTATAAGGCCGAAATCAATAAAGGAGAAGCCAAGGGTTTCATTCTTTTTCATTCACTTTTCTTCACTTAATAAAAATCTTACATATACACATGCCTATATAAATATATCCCTACAAAGTGTTCAACTAAATTTTGAACCTCAAGCTCCTCCAAAGACCATCATGGCCGAAACCTAGGGGATACAACACAAGGGAATTTTTTTCATTTAACACATGTACAATTGCTTGTTTCACATGCTTATATACAAAACATCAAAAATCCATCACCAATTTACCTTTAAACTAATTTATTTACCACCCAACACATGCTCACAATTTTCATGACTCGAATCATCAAAATGAAACCATGGAAATAGAGGTTCCTTACCTCTAAACACTTGTACAAGGCCTAGAGAGCAACCTCCAAGCAAAGCTCCATCCAAAACTCAATTTTTTCCTTGATGAATAGTAACTCGAAAATGGGGGGAGGGAGAACTCTTCACACAATCAACTCTAGCTCAAATTGATCGGTGGAATGGATTCATTGGGTGGTTTACAGTCAATTTCATGTAGTGGACTTTGTGATTTGGTGGAAGATTGAGTGAGAATCAGATGAGAGAGGAAGCAAACCCTACAACCCCCTTACCACCATTGAAGCCTCGGGTGGGAGAAAAAGAAGACGACAATGGCGCGTAAGAAACAAAAGAAATAATGAAGGAGTTCATTGTTTGTAAGTTAAGTTACTTTTACTGGGTAACAACTTATCTATCTACACACCTCTATTCAATACCAAATTTTGCACACTAGTCCAGAATATTTTTATGATAATATTTATAATTTTACTTTTTATTTTTGGGTAACTTTATTTACCCGCTTTTTTACTCCTTAACTGTCATTTTAACTCATTTTTCACCAAAGGTGACTTTATTTCTTTTTCTTTATAATTATCCTTCCATATTAAATCCATAATAAAATGTGAGGGTCATTATATCACCTTTATTGATGATTTCAGCAAGAAAGCTTGGGTGTATAAAATCAAAGAAAAATCAGAAGCCCTAGTTACTCGTATATTCATATAACAATTTAAGGCTAAACTTTGCCTATTTTTCCTTCACAAGGCCAATGAAACATACAAAGGAACCAAGATGTTTCTCATTATTTCTTAAACCTTTTCACATCAAAATCATACTAAAGTCATGCATTAGAAACTAAACACATCACCAAAATAATTTTTAACATAATCAACCCCCACATAACCCTATAGGCCAAATTCAAAGAAAGGATTATCTTTTATACTTTCAATTTAATCACTCAATTCACACTTCCAAATACACATAATCCTCCACAAACCAAGCAATTAAATTTTTGCACATACACCCCTACCGTCACTACATGGCTGAATTTTAGAGAGGGAGATGCAAGGAAATTTTTCAACATTCAAACTCATAATCATGCTTATTTAACACTATAACTTCATTAACAATATTAATCCATCATATATTTCAATATTCCAACTCAATAATATTCCATAACATATGCTCATAATATTCAAAACTTAAATCATGACATTTAAACCATTAGAATAATGATCTCTTACCTCAAATCATCTATAGAAGGCTTGGAGAACAAAACCCAAGCTTGGTTCCACCTAAAAATTCACGTCTCTCACTAGGATAAATAGTAACCGAATTTTGAGAGGAAGAGAGCTCTTCACACAAGCCTTTTCAGCCTAAACAAAGTAGTGGGATGGATTCACCATGATCTCTACTTAAACTTTCATGTATGGCACTTTGTGTTTTGGTGGCTAGATGAGTGACAAAGAGAGGAGAGAGAGAGAGAGAGAGAAAAACCCTAACCCCTCCCCACAACCATGATGTAACACCCTCCCTTGTATGCATCAAAGAGAGTTGTTTGCTAAGCGGATTAGAGTTCTTAATGTCATTTCTTGAATACTGAAAAAATCATTTTAAGTTGCTAATTAAAAACTTGCGTCGAAATCCAGTTGTTCATAAAAATCAGAGTGTAAATTTTAAAAATACATAGTTTGCTAAATTTTCCTAACTATCCTGACAGACCTTGCTGTCTTGAAAACATTATAAAAAATCCGAGTACAAAAATTTTCTTTGCTACGAAGAAACTAGACATCTGGGGCTTCGCGTACATATAAATTATACGCGAATCGGAGGTCTCTAGCCCCACGAAACAGAACTCGCAAGTTCCTCGAAAATTCAATGTATTTATCTAAAAGCCTCCTGACTTGTAAAAATCAAAATAATTCGGCTTTTTAAAATTTCATGTCCAAATCTTTATAATCAGAAACTACGCGGCTGGTGCTTTACATCCATATAAAATATACCTCAATCGGAGGTCTATAGCCCCAGAACGACAACTCGCAAAGTGCTCGCAAAATTGTTTAAACTCCAAATTCAAATACAGTAACAATGGTTTTTCGCAATTTAAATACCAGAGACATATAAATCATGCTAAACTTCTTTTCAAAACTGAATATACATCATGGCATGTCAACTTTTACGAAACTACAGCAAAGAGGAATAATTAGAATACAATCAGCAGGAAACAGCCAACGAACAGCAATGTTGCGAACAACATAACTCAATCAGGATTATTCATGTGATTATGTCATCAAACACTTCCCCATAAGCTTCTAAGTCCTCCTGCAATTTATAAAATTGACCCCCCGAAGGGATGAGAAAAATCTCAGTAGTGTGGCAATAAAACCAAACAGCAACAATATTAGAGTAGGTACAAAATTCCAAAACAGTCGCATCAACATTTAAATTTCTGGACAGATGCTAATATATATTCAAAGTGTGTATATAACGCCAAGGTACTAATCATATTGGGTATATAACGCCAAAATACTAATCAAGATGAGTATATAACGCCAAAGAGTGCGTTCATAGCACCGTCGTGCACGTACTAACAAGTACAGTGGAAATCCCATAGTGGCTCCTCAGAAGGGTTCCAACTGCAACCTATGCGGACTGAAGCCAAGTGTCCCATACCCTGGTACCGGAGGGATGCCTATATGATGCGTGCTCAAACGCATGTTTATATTTATTATATACTTCGGTCTCCAAGATGAATGCATAATGCAGTATGCGATGACATGCTTGACCCACACACAAACAGACACAGGTGAAACATGATGTGCATATGCATGACTAGGTCATAATCATATAACATATACCTCTTGTATATTTAATACCAAGCTGTCGTATAACAAATACTTCCATAAGCAGATATTTCCATCAAGACAAGTCCAAAGGCAGATTTCATATAATATATGACAGAATACGAAGCATAAGGCACATGTGAGCATCAGTTCATAATTTCATACTCTAGCTAATAGTCACAGTAGGTCTCACCACCAAACACATATCTTGGCACTTTACTTTTAAATAAAGCATTCCAAACATCATCGAACAATCCCATTATCTAAGGATTTGTGCACCTAAACAAACACATACATCAAATCAGAATTTATCACGTTTATTTTCTATATATTACATAGCTGTCCCATTCTCCTAATCCTTGATTTATAATCGGTTTCCCTGTTCACACACTAAGTGAATTTTCTGCCATTCTATTGATCTTCCAATTGTCTTAAATTGACAAAAGTCCAAGGTAATCTACACATGCACATTCGGTCTTCAACCATTAATTAGGTGCTTAATATATTTAATTTATGTTTACTATACGTTGCATACAATTTCCATTACTTTAGATACTCGAGTTATGCTTGTACTTCTTGGCTCTTACAAAACAAATCTTTTATTTTTGTGACTTATGTTTGGTCTCCTTACTCATGCGCAAGTGCCAAAATCCAAAACTCTTTATACAACACATGGTTCGGTTTTCATTATCCATATATACTTATAATTTTATCATTTCACCTAGCAAGTCCTACATGATTTTAGAGAGCATTAATGAGGCTTAAGAAGGCTGTCTACATACATCCCACACAGTGGCGGACCCATGAATTATTATTACGGGGGGCGAAAAAATTTATATTAACTCATCTGTTCAATAACTATTGACATTCCAATTCATTTTGGCCAATGTTTCAACATTAAACCATAATTCAATTAGCTATTTAATTTGTTAAATCTCATATAAACTGAATAATAATCAAACTAAAATATAACCGATTCAAAGTCCGAGCACTAAAACTAGCCGGTCTAGTTCAGTTTTAAAACATTTTTCCATTTTAACTACCTAGTTCTAATTGTACCGGTCATGAATAGGTAAAAAGCTTCTAGTAAATACTACCTAATTCCATTTTTCCATTTAAAATACTTCTAGTAAATCTACATTCTACATGTAACGATCAAAAGCTTCATTTTCCACTTCAATACTTCTCTCCTTGTATTCCTTTAAATTGGAAAATCTCCATTCGTTGATAGCTACAACATCCTGTAATCATTCACAATGCTATTACTTTTGTACAACGTAAAGCTTGCTATATCAAGTTATACACTTAACTATGCACTGTTTATATATTGTGTGTACATCGCTAGTCTAATGCTGCAACCTGCCATTGAATTGGTTTTTTTATATGCAAAAATTTTAAATGAATAATTTTTTAGGGGGGCGGGGGCCACCACTAGCCCCATGTAGGTCCACCCCTGATCCCACACATGCAGGGCTATGTACATAATCTTAGTCTAAGAGAGTAATCTAGTCCTTGATGGGGCCATATTCCAAATCCCAAACATAATTTCTTAAGACATGACAGTATCAAGGTGAAAGGTTTAATCAACTATACAACATGAGAAGGTAATTGACAAAATGTACAGCTCCTTAATCATAAAAATTAGCGCTCCAAAACAGAACCAAGGGAAGAAATTTTAGCCATTTATATATTCCCCTTTCAGGTAATTGGTGACTGAAACAAAAGGGGAAGAAAAGAGGCTTAAACTCAGATTTATCATCTCTCAATTTCTAGTTTTCTAACCAAGTCATTATGCTTCAGAATTAAAGGCTTTATATCTTATAATTTATTAAATCAATCGACAGCAATTAGAAGAATTTTGTTATCCCTATATGCATACCAATTCGGTCACATGACTATTACTTAAGAGGTTCAATTTCTTTTTCTTGCATACATTACCTACATCACCTAGGCATTATTACTCATGTGAATATATTACTTCTACACATTATTTTTCTAACAACAGTGCAGTCTAGCGATTTATACGATGCTAAATCTAGATTCACCAATTTTCAGTTTACAACATGAAATTCCAAGGCTGTCCAATTTGACAGAATTTAAGGGGAAGAATAGTTAAGATAAGGTATCCTCCTAAAATGCATGTGAGCCGTACAAACAAAACACAAAGGAGGATTTGATAAATTACTTACATCTACTTGTAGTCACTTAGAATTCCCAAATCGACTAGGGGCAGAAATCGAGTGCTGTGTGAGTTCCCTCACTTTCCCATTCTGTTGAACATGGTTTTTATCTTCTCCAACACTGCTGGCAGTGCGCCCCATGGGGAAAGGAATACAGGTTTGATACACAATAAACTCCACCAAAATAGTCCCACAACTTCACAAGGGGGCTACGGTCCAAGCTAAAATTTGAGTCCTAAACTGGCATGTGTCTATGGCCTACACTCTTCAGCTGAGCCAAGGAAGGAAACCATAAGAATAACAACATCAAGACCCTTAGCCTACACACAGCGACTAAGACAGAGGAAAGAAAAGGACTTGAGGTTCAACTGCTACCTCTTCGTACACACCAAAGTGCTCACAACCGGTCCAAAGGCATCACCCAAAAGAAGATTGGTACCCTCACCCTCCTCCTTGCAACAATCCGAGCTACCCATCTGCATGCAAGGGAAGAAGAAACCCAATCAAGGCTGGACCAATTTCATTCAGTGGAAAAACTCAATTAGAACCGTTCCAAGCAAGAGGGAGCTAAAAGAAAGCAAGGAATACTTCCGCTCCTAAGATAGTTCCTCGGCCAAGCTAGAGAAAAATGAAGAATGAATTGAGATGGTAATCTCCTCCGTAGTTGCTCTAAAACTGAGTCAGAATGAGAATGAATGGGAATTTAGCTGATTGAAGGTTACGGTTTTGTGGGAATATGAGGTGAAAACGATTTAAGCTTAGTACCCCTCTATTTTTCTTCTTTTATTTTTAACGATGGAGGGTGCAGGAGAAGGCTGAGTTCGGTTTTAGAATTAAGAGGTAGATAGACAATTTGTGTTCTTCTTGGTTCAACCATTCAACGCCTAGGAAGGGAGTAGGGGTTACATTTGGTTCAGAATAAGGGTGTGTAGCAATGGGTTGATGCCCTCCTCAAGGTTATATGCACATGTGAGGAGATAAGGTGGGTGTGGTTTGCCTTGGACCAATGGAATTTCATGTAGGCAGATTTCACTTAGCCACTAGTGATAATGTTTAAAGCAATTTAGGCTGGACTTGGTTCTCCAAGGGCTTGGGCCGTACCCTATGAGTGTAGGTGAGGGTCCAATTTCCTCTCCTTATGACCCTTAGCTTATATATTTTTATTACTCTTAATTCTTCTAAGTATTAATATAATCTTTTATAGATTACATTAAATTAATCCAATTCTTTTAACTAGAGGTTTTAATTTCTTAAAACATATATATACATATGCACTCACATGTCCATACAAATCAAATAATTTTCCTAACGTAAATAAATTTCACTCTAAACATAAGTTTTATTCGAATTTTCAAGCTTGCTACACCTTCTTAATTATAATTTATACAAGTCCCTAATTATGCGGGATGTTACACATGAAGCCTCGGGTGAGAGAAAAAGAAGCCGACAGTGGCGTGAGAAAAGGAAGAAGAATTTAAAGGATTTAACGGTATGTAAAGTTAAAGTTATTTTAACTGGATAATAACTTATCTATCTACACATCTCCATTCAAAACCAAACTTTACCTAATGAACTAGAATATTTTTCTAGTCATATTTCTAACTTTACTTTTGCATTCTGGGTAATTTTTCTCACATCCATTTTTACCACAAAAATCTCACTGACTGTATTTTTTATCTCAAAAGTAACCCTAGTTTATTTAATTAGATCTTTTACTTAATTTAACCCATTTATGCATGATTAAATATTTAATAATATACCCTTTTCTAATTAAATGGGTTAGAAATATTATAAAATACACCAATTAAAGAGAGACATATGATTTACGTGAAAATTCAATCTGAGAAAAATCATAGGCACGATCAAAAAAGAATTTCATCACATGCAAAAAATTAGATCATCTCTCTAAATACAACGAAAGACCAGTATCACTCTCTTTTATACTCGGAGAACTAACCTCAGTGAAAGTAACACTAAAGAGACACTCACTACTCGAAAAGTTCAATTTTTCGACAGAAATTTTTGACGAAAAATATTCCGTCGAAATTAGAGATGGAAATTTCCACGAAAAACGTATTTCGTCGACAATTTGTGACAGAATTCCTTTTTCGTCAAAAATTTTCGACGGAAATTCGATTGCGTCGAAGATTTTCGACTGAAAATGAATTCCTTCGAAAAGTAATACAAAAAAATAAATCAAAAACAAATTATATTATGAATATTTTGACAGAAATCCTATTCCGTCGAAGATTTTTCGACGAAAATCCGATTCCGTCGAAGATTTTAGACAAAAAATGAATTTCGTCGAAAATCAATACAAAAAAAATCAAAAAAGAAATTATATTCATGAATTTTTCGACGGAAATCCGATTTCGTCGAAGATTTTCCACGGAAAAGGAATTCCGTCGAAAATCAATACAAAAAACTAAATCCAAAATGAAATTATATTCATGAATCTTTCGACGGAATTTCGATTTCGTCGAAGATTTTCAACAGAGAAGGAATTCCGTCGAAAATCAATACAAAAAATAAATCAAAAATGAAATTATATACATGAATTTTTTGACGAAATTCCGATTCTGTCGAAGATTTTAGACGGAAAAGGAATTCCATCGAAAACCAATACAAAAAATAAATCGAAAAAGAAATTATATTCATGAATTTTTCGACTGAAATCCGATTATGTCGAAGATTTTCCGTGAAAAAGGAATTCCGTCGAAAACCATTACAAAAAAATAAATCAAAAACAAAATTATATTCTAGAAATTTACGACGGAATTTCGATTCCGTCGAAGATTTTCCACGGAAAAGGAATTCCGTCGAATACCAATACAATAAAATAAATCAAAAAAGAAATTATATTCATGAATTTTTCGACGGAAATCCGATTTCGTCGAAGATTTTCCACGCAAAAGGAATTCTGTTGAAAACCATTACAAAAAACTAAATGTGTCAGCCTGACCAAGCCTGTTACCTGTTATGAATATAATTTCAGCTTGTGGCCTATCTTATTTACAAAAAATAAAAGCCTGGGTGAGCCTGTTATCCTGTTTTAAAAAAGTAAGACAATAAAAATTTATCCAAACAAAATATACAATCAATAGTACTAGTAATTTCATAAATATTTATAAATTTAATGTATATCCAAATAGCATAATATAAAATAAAATCATTCAAAAAGTCTGTTTAATTAATAAAATAGGATGAAATGGATTTAGGAGAGAGAGTGAGCTATCACAAGTAGTATAAAAAATAAAAAATATAAAATAAAAATAAAAATTAATATATTAGGCCACTTGGAAATAAGCAAATCATGTTCATTGTTTATTCTATTTTCCAAAAAGAAAATAATAAATAAATCAACATTTATTAGACATTAAATATGTAGAATTGATTAATGCTTGAGATGTATAATATTAAGGGAAATATTTGATATAATTTTATTGATATTTAATTTTAATTTATTGCAGAATTGATTAATTTATTTAGCTGATAATGGTAGGTTTGAATCATGAAACTAATATTTTCCATGCTTGTGTATGTTGCTTGGAAAAGCAAATCATTTTTATTGTGGTTAAATAATTTATCATTTAACCCATTATGATTTCAAATTTTCACTTACACTCATTGTGGTTACAAATATATCATTTAAACACTTTGATAAAAATTCCAATAAAATATTATTTTATTTTATCTAGTTTTTTACTTGATATCATTGTAATTTTTTTTTTCTTCTAAAAATGGAATATCCTATTAACTCTTTTTTATATTTATTTATGTATGTTATATTTATTTTTTTGCCACACATATTATAATGATTAAAAAAATTAGACTAATTACCAAAAAAAGAAAAATAGACTTTTTGCTCTCTTACCTTCCCTCATTTCCCATTTTTTTCCGCTCTTTTAATTTTGAACAAGCTAAAAGGTCCCCTTTTGTCTAAGTTATTCACGACTCACACTTCTTTTTTCATATCCCATTCATCATTGTAACGCCTCGTATATATCCGGTAGTGTTATCATTACATCGTATTAAGCGGTGCTTAATTAAAAATGCGGAATATTCTTTTTCTTTTCAATTATGACGTCATTATAATTACCATCTTGATTACTTGATCAATTTTATAAAATATCTCCTGTATGTATATTGCAATAAGACATCTACTGAAATACCTCAATATATAAATAAAGTGTGTATCTAAAATCACGGATCTACAACTCGTAGTCCAGACCGTATCCTGATACATTATTACAACTCCAAATAAAACAAGACATAAACAAGTCTATGTGTCATGGACAACCTCCATGCTCACCAAATCAACAGTGTCTCAACAAGATAATCATAATCACAACACGAACTAAAAACATAAAGCAGCATGCATATCCAGCATATAACATGTCAGCATAATATAACAGCAAATCTAACTCAGCTCCGGCCTCCTGCCGCCTGAGGTCTCAACATTACCTGAACCTGAAATAAGCATTCCCCAAACGTGGGGTGAGATCTCTAAACAAGAAATCTCAGTAAGACAAAGGGTCCTCAAGGATCTTCCACCCCAAGCTCACTTACATGTGCAATATAAGTTCTAAAAGCATTTATATCATTATCAGTTCCAAAACTATGTAGTGCAACAGATATCTATGGCATGTGTGTAATCACTATTCTACTGGCCAGTGAAATGTAGGAATACGTCTATCTCCTACATGTAGTACAAGGAACACTGCTTGCACCTCACCCATAGCCTCACCCTATTGTATGTTCTACATACTCAGGCTTACCGTATAGGTGGAACACCTCCATGCATATCAACAAGGCACTAACATATAACAACTCAACAGCATTTCCAAAACATCAAAAGCATGTAACACAGCATGCATATACCATACCCCCATGGGACATGGTGGAACCACAACATGGCTAAACCGAGGACACGAAAGCTTACCTTGCAAGCTCACTATCCAATGCCAAGAGTCCTCACAGCTCAAGTCTAACACACAGCAGATCACAATCTGATTTAGGACCAGCAAGTGTATCAAGATACATAACTCAAAAGCATTAACATAAAGACTACATTTTCCTTAACGATTTACGTCTTAAGGCTTCCAACAAAGCCATAAGCCCTTAATCACCTGATTTTGGCTTAGTCCACTAATTACAGAAGTTCAACTTCATCAATCTAGGGTCCACAAACCCCCAATAGCCTACTGTACACACAACACAGCTACTGTTCTACGAAATCCCAGAATATCCGGATATTCCACGGGAACATATTCGGATATGCAATATCCGGATATCTCACTGTCCATATCCAGATATGTAATATCCGAATATACAGATTCCCATATCCGGATATCCAATATCTAGATATCCCAAAACCCCATATCCGGATATCATATCCAGATATCCAATATCCGGATATTCCACGGGCAGATATCCGGATATTTCACGACAGAATGCAACAACTGCATTTCGTGAAGATATCCTTCAAAGGTTGGGTTTTTATCGATTTTAAACACTTAAACATGCATTTCTAGGTGTGTTAAGCATTACCCAACAACAAGTTATCATCTTTTAGCCTTAACATGCATCAAGCTTCCATTTTTAAGCATTAAAACTCAAGTTAAAGGTTGGTGATCATACCACAACTCAAAAATAGAGGAGGGAGATGCTCTTGGAGCTCACAACAGCCACTCAAAGCTGACTCAACATGATGCACGAAAATGACACCAATAAGAGTAGGTTTTTCTTCACAAAGGTGACACTTTGAAGATCAAAATGCTAAGAATGAGACTCCCACCCTTCAAACACAAAACTCAACAGTTCAAACTCCCTCACACAGGTTCTCTAACTCAGAAAAAGCACCACAAACCCCTTCCCAAAGGTGACTCTCCCTCACAAAAGTGTTTAAGAGAAGCTTTCAAGGAAGAGAAAGCCTCAAAGCTTAAGAAATGGTGAAGAAAGGGATGAAACAGTGACACAATCCGACCAGCCACCAAAACCCACGAAGAAGAGGCAGTTTTCTAGGGCATTGTGCCCTTAGTGAGTGTATATATAGCCACTTAACAATTAAACACGCAGTATTAACTTAAATTGCTACGCTCAACATTTTAATCCCAAACTTTGGAATATGAAACTACACATTTTTCCAAGAATTATCATATTTTTATTATATTTTTTGGAGCATCTTTCCGGTACGCGCTTTTCATAGCCAGTATCAGTTTCTGGCACCAGTTCTCATTATTTGGACTTGAAACTCATTTTACAAGTCCTATATATTATTCTAGTAATTATCATGCACTTACATTAATTTTTCGGGATACTTTTTCGGTACGCATTTATACCGACTAGCAGAACCGGTATCTGCACTTTTCTTCCGAAAAACGACTTTCAACATTCTTAATCACTTACCATAATTATTAAAGCCTCTTAATAATTATTAGGGTCAATTATGAAATCATTTCCTAATTTTGCAATATTAATTAATTAAATTCCTTAATTAACAGTGCGGGTTCTTATAATCATGTTCTTCGTCTTTATTTCTCTCAAACCCCAATCCCTCTTCAACTATGTAGCGGCGCTGTTCAGAACCAGAACTTCCGGCGAGTGAGAGAGTACCGAAACAAAACCCTTTGGTTGTAAGAAGCCTCTACCCGGAAGGGACTGCGAACGATTGGCATCCCTCTGCCTCTTGAACATTTGGAGGTATTTTTGAATCGGTCTTTCATTTCTTTTCCTCTGGAATGGGAATAACGTGTACAGAATTTTTGTCGTCAATTATGTGTAACTCTTATTTTACCTTTGAATGCCCTCATTTGCCTCTACTGATCTTCTTTCTCTTTAATTTTTCTCATTTAAATAGTTGTACGGCCTATGAAGGGGGAATCAAAATCTTTAATTTCTCTTTAATTTGCCTAAGGGTGTTGGGTCATTTGAGCGAAAAGTACTTCGATGGAAAGGTGATCCCATTCACATTTGTTACCCAAATGCCAACTTTTGGTGCATTTCTACTATATCTGTAAATATGAGGTAACTGATAGAAATTTATTTTAACTTGTTTGTAAAACTAATTTCTTTTGGTAGTTTTTAGTGCTCCATTTGATTTGTGGTAGGTAATTATTTGCTATTTTATTAGGTTCATAGTTCAGGGCTCATAAAAGATCAATCAAGTGGAGCTGTTGAAGAGGATTTTGCATATAGATGTTTTGGTGGATAAGCTCTCGGTATTGGCTATAGACAGGTAAATATGTTTATGTTTAGATTCAAAAGTATATATAGATATATATGGGAAGATAATTAGTGATTGAATGGTTAGTGATTCATAATAATAAATGGCATATTGATATTGTTGAGAATTGAGATAGGTCAGTTTTCTAGAATACCTTAACTTCCTTTTGAAGGTCTTTGATATAATCCACAGCCAAGTCCAACATGTCGGCTGTGTTTGTTTGCTGCAACTGTAACTCATTAAATTTTATATGAGAGTACTTGCTTGCTTGATGTTGCAATCTCGTGTTTCTTACACTAGATTTTATAGTGGAGTCGTGTTAATTATTTTCAAATTCGTAACTTGTTATATTTGACTTCTAATAACAGCACTCATAAAGGAAGCATGCAGGACTTATGATATCCTTCTATCTATATTAAGAGAAGTGGAAAGAAACATTATGTTAGTATATATATATATATATATATATATATATATATATATATATATATAGCTAATGAGTTGGCTTGGGGTGAAAACATAGAAGATATGTGTGTGGATGACGTCACTTTATATATATATATATATATATATATATATATATATATATATATATATAGAGGTAGAATCATTTGACACCGGTGTCAAATTTGAAGTTTGACACCTCATCTGAGAGTCGTTAGATCAAAAAAGATCAATGGTGTCACATGCGTACAAATCAGAGTCGTTGATCTTTTTTGATCAAACGGCTCTCAGATGAGGTGTCAAACTTCAAATTTGACACTGGTGTCAAATGATCCTACTTCATATATATATATATATATAACTTACATAACTTATAAAACTAGTTATGTAAGTTATATATATATAACTTACGTAACTTATAAAACTAACGTAACTATATATATTGAAAATAAATTATTGTTGGCCTCTTTTCCTTCTTTTTTCCCCTCCCTAATTCATATGTTCATTAATCAACAATTTAAGTGCATATTGGGAATATCAGGGTGCTTACAAGGTTAGTTATGGGTTTCCAGAGTTGTTGGTGTTGTTTCTTGGCTAATTGCCAGGAAAAGGCTTTGAAGGTGAGTTATTGTTCTTACTAAAGATGTTCTTTCATCTCTTCCTCTCTCTCTATTTTAATGTTAAAAAATAAAAGGTTTCTTAGTATTCAAGGGCTAATCAACTTTATTATATTATATGCTCAAGCAATTCTTGCAACACTGGAAACTGATTGAAATTATGTGAAATTGGTATAGGCACATGATACTAAGATGCCACACGAATTCATTCAGCAACTGTTGAGTGATGAGGCCACTATGTAATTTTAACTCCTTCCCCACATGATATTAAGATGCTTTTCTCTTGACACTATCAACTAGTTAGATAGGATCTTTCATCTGGATGCTTATAGTATACCTGGTTTTATGCTCATATCATAGTCGACCACCTTGTTGCAATTCAATTACAAATGAATGATACAATTCTAATTGTTTTAACCGTGTGTTGCTATGATCTCAATTTTTGTTTACATTGGTTAGTGTGAGATTATGCAGTTCTTTGGTGTATTTTGAGGATAAAAAGTTAAGGAGAATACTTCCTGATATGTACTTACTTTATAGTACTTGATAAATTTTGTTTGTTACCACAAACTTATATCTACAACTTTTATCTGCAGACTGTTAATATGACCTTTGCAACAGTAAATTGTCAATTTGAAGAAGCCATTGGAAAATATGAGTAGGTATTTTTTGTTTTAATGTATAACTAAGATTATATATTATGTTAATAATGCTTACAGTCTTCTGAATGGCGATTCATCCTTCTTTTGGTGTGCTTTATATGTTATTAAATATTTTACATGCCTACAGGTACAGTTGCACAACAAGAGGAAAGGGCTGAACAATAATAGAAGAGGGCTCCACAACAAGAGACAAGGGTTGAGCAACAGGATAGTCTCATGGTTATCATGTAGAGGCGAATGGAAAAAATGGAGAAGCTTATCTGAAGGCTTCCTGAGGCATTATTAAATGCTGAGGATGACGACGAGACTCAGCCCCCTGGTCTCATGACCTAGGTGATGACCATGACTATGTAGGTCATTCACCAACATGACTTATGTATCTTGTTTGGATGTATATGACATGGACTATTGTACATGACCTATTGTACATAGACTTTTTTCATTAGTATATAAAAAGAACTTTTGTACACATAATTATATTAACATCAATATGATTTTGATATGTTATTTACTTTCATTATATTTGTTTATCAGGTGCAAAACATAAATCGATATTAATTTTGTAGAGCAAAATAAAAAAAATCGACAAAAAGGCAATTTCGTCGAAAATTGAGGCAATAGTGTTTTACGAAATTTCATTCATTTTATGTACAAATTGATTACAAAATTTTTCGACGGAATTTCATTCATTTTATGTCGAAAAATTTCGACGGAATTTGTTTTGCGTTGAAAACTATTACAAAATTTTTCGACGGAATTTCATTCATTTTTCGTCGAAAAATTTTGACGAAATTTGTTTTCTGTCGAAAATTATTACAAGATTTTTCGACGGAATTTAATTCATTTTCCGTCAAAAATCTTCGACGGAATTTATTTTTCGTCGAAAATTAATACAAGATTTTTCAACGGAATTTCATTCATTTTCCGTCAAAAATCTTCGACGGAATTTATTTTCCGTCAAAAATTAATACAAGATTTTTCGACGGAACTTTATTTATTTTTTGTAGAAAATTTTCGACGAAATTCTTAATAACGTCAAAAAAATCGCTACCCACGGAGAGATATTCGACGGCTTCATTTCTGTCGAAAACTTCATTTTCGACGGAATTTTAACCATTTTCGACGGAATTTTTCCGTCGAAAAAAATGCATTTTTTAGTAGTGTGTTTATCTCTCCAAGTGGGTATGCTAAACACACTCTCTTAAACAAGGAATGTCGGCGAAGTTCCCTATTTATAGAGAACCATCCCGTGTTTGGCCACTCCTTATTCTTCAACTTTCCGAAATTGGTACAGTACAACATGTGATTTGTAAGCACCTTCCAATTTGCACAGCTTCTTATGCGAAATGAATAGTTGAAGTGCCGATTTGTTTCATAAGGAAAAAAATGCCACCGAAAGTGGCTTTAGTTTTCTGTCAATTGGTACACACTTCTCCTACTTCATTCTAAAGAATAGTAGCTTACATACTCATCACGCTTCATTTTGAAGAATAATAGCTTTAATCATGAACCCAACGAGTGATGTCAGCTTGAACGATGTTGCTGAACAGGGAGATATAGAGGGTCTCTACACGGTAATTCAGGAGAATCCAAGCGTTTTGGAGGACATTGACATGATACCATTTGTTGAGATTATAAGATTGAAACCATCGTTTGCTGGGAAGTTGAATGGGCGAGGATTCAGCCCTATCCACGTTGCTTTACAAAAAGGCCAAAATAGAATGGTGATTCGCTTTGTTCAAATCAATAAAGACCTTGACCGAGTCAAAGGGAGGGAAGGCATAACTCCTCTGCATTTAGCAAGTCAAACCGGAGAAATTAACCTTTTAGCTGAGTTCCTGTCTGCTTGCCCGGATTCAATTGAAGATGTAACTGTGAGAAGTGAGACTGCACTGCATATTGCTGTGAAAAATAGACAGTACAGGGCTCTTCAAGTCTTGGTTGGCTGGCTCAAGAAATCAGTCCTGAGAGATGCCATGAAGTTAGAAAGAAGAATATTGAACTGGAAGGATGAGGAAGGCAACACCATTTTGCACATTTCAGCAGTCTTAGGTGACCCACATCACAGGTATCCTTCTATCTATATTTTGAACTTACTTTTGATTCATAACTATTAGTGAAAAAGAATATCTATCTGAACCACAGGTATTCTGAAGTCATCCTTGAATAAACAATTCAGTTTTGTTTCATTACTTCTGTCATCTCTTTTATGCAGATCCGATAGACACTTAACAGTACACCGATTATGGTGAAGATTTTATGTTGGGATATTCAACATTTTGATTAATAATGGGCTATGTAAAAATCATATAAGTGGAGGAACCCATGATTCTAATATCATAAGATTTTGAGTTGAGACATGATAACTTGTTACTTTGTTGGTGTTGAACTAAGTTAGTCCATTAGTAGTGGTCCCTGTTAGAGGTCAACTGATATTTTAGATGGCTAAATGATCTCTCTCTTTTCTTTTTCTTTTCTCTAATTGGAACATTAATCTCTAAAACTGAGAGGTTTTATAGTTAAATTTAATCTCTAACAATTACATTGTTCATTAATTTGATTCCTTGGTAGCACAGCCGCTTCAATTGTTGGTAAAGACTTTGAGGAATTTGAACTCCAAGAGTTTGGTAAACTCAACAGCATTAGACATAGCAGCAACCAATAACGCAGAGATGAAAAGCATATTAGTGAGAGCTGGAGCAAGACGTGGTTCATCAGTTACTAACGCTCCCTCTCTTGCAGACAAGCTAATATCAAAGATCACAAATATGGATAAAATAATCATTTATGTACTTCGCTCAATGAAGATAACAGAGGACCAACGCAATGCTTTAATGGTAGTTGCTGCTCTTGTTGCAACCGCAACTTTTCAATTTGCACTGAGCCCCCCTGGTGGAGTTTATCAGGCAAACGCCGGGGATAATAATGTGAACTCTATAATACAGTAGTAACAATTAGCAGTTAAATTTCAGTTAGATATTTTCAGTTAGTTTATAAGTTAGTTATTAGCTGAGTTAGTTATCAGTTAATCTCAGTTACCCGCTTTACTTTCTTTAACTTTCTTTGCTTCTGTATACTGGTATATAAACCAGTTCGTGATGTATATGTCATTAATTCAGTTTTCTCATTTCTTTCATCAATAATATGAGTTTAGTCAAGTTTCTTAATATGGTATCAGAGCTCAATTCAGAGCTCTGAATATCAGAATCGTTTCTTCAGTTTTAGATAATTCCATTGAAGTTCATCTCTCTTTTATGATGGCAAATCAAAATCATGCACCTCAAGTTCCTGCACCTCAAATTCCAATACCTCTTCCTGATTTCTTAACAAATCCAACCAATGCCTTTTATCTTCACCCAAATGAGAACCCTTCTCTGGTTCTTGTTTCACCACCCTTAAATGGCAAGAATTACCATACTTGGTTTAGAGCTATGAGAATGGCTCTTAGATCCAAAAACAAGCTTACTTTTGTTGAAGGCAGAATCAACATTCCAGAACCTGAAGATCCCATGTTCATCGCTTGGGATAGATGCAACACCATGATTCTTTCTTGGCTCCATAAATCGATTTCAGAATCCATAGCACAGTCAGTTTTGTGGGCTGATAAAGCTATTGATGTCTGGAATGATTTAAAAGAAAGATTTGCACAGTCAGATGTATTTCGTCTTTCTGATCTTGAAGATGATATTCTCAAAACGCAACAAGGAGTATTTTCAGTTGCTGATTATTTCACCCAACTCAAGAATTTATGGGAAGAAATGGATAATCTTGAACCTATTCCATCATGCAGATGTCAACCAGCTTGCAGCTGTGACCTTATAAATCAAGTGAAGTCAATAAGAGAAAGAAGTAGAGTAATCAGATTCTTGAAAGGTCTCAATGACCATTTTTCACACGTTCGATCACAGGTAATGCTTATTGAACCTTTACCAGGTGTTAATAAAGCATTTTCTTTAGTAATTCAACAGGAAAGAAAGTTGAATCTCGATAATGGATCAATCACTCAACCTGAGCAACAAGTTTTTGCTAATGCAATTGAACAAGGCAGAGGCAGGGATGGATTTGCAGGTAGAGGTCGTGGATTTGCAGGCAGAAGCAACTATGGAGGAGTTGCAGGCAGAAGAAACTATGGAGGAGGTAGAGGCAATGTATCGAAATTTTGCATTTATTGCAAGATGACAAATCATACAGTTGAAACCTTTTATAGGAAACATGGTTTTCCTCCTGGATATCAAACAAGAAGTCATATGGCTAATTTAGCTATTGAAGATTCACAGGAAGATACCATTGATCATTCTGAATCCACTTTGGGAGCAAACTTCACCAAAGAACAGCATCAAGAATTGCTGAATCTACTACAGAAATCAAAGGAAACCATTCCTTCACATGCCTCCAATATGGTTCAAACTTCTGTTTTTAATGTTGATTCTGCAAATACAGGTGAGAACCCTATTTTTTGGATCCTGGACACTGGAGCTACTGACCACATAGCTAATTCAACTTCCCAATTTTCTTTCATTAGCAAAATCAAACCTATACAAATCATAGTACTTGATGGGTCGAAAATAATTGCTTCTCATTCAGGCACCATTAGACTATCAGATACCATAACATTGAAAAATGTCCTTTTTGTTCCAAATTTTCATGTTAATCTGATTTCCATAAACAAACTCTTACATGATCTTTGTTGTTATGCCATTTTTAAAGATCTAACCTGTTCCATTATACAGATTTCATCAAGGAGGACGATTGGTTCAGCTAAGCTGTTGAATGGATTATACATTCTTCAACATGATGATGAAATACAAAGATATTCTGTCAATTCGAGTTCTTGTAATAATACTGTAACGCCCGGCCGCTTCAAGAATCAACGACTATCTCCACATACTAACACGAGACTTTTCAGTGTGCTTTTTCCTCACTCGCACACTTCCCGGGAAAACTTTCCAGGAGGTCACCTATCCCAGAATTTCTCCAAGTCAAGCACGCTTAACTATGGAGTTCTTCTGTTCCGGGCTACCGAAAAGCAGATGCATCTTGTTAGTATAGGTAGTACCAATTAATTCTTATAAGCTATCCCAAACTGTGCAGCCTCATACCTACATAGTCTTTCGAATCCCTCTCTTTCGGGTGTCGATTCGATTCATTCGTTCATGTAACCCCCAGCTGGAAGCCTGTCAGGAGCCGCTCCTTGTCCATGCCCTTTCGCACCGGCGATCACTCCCCGCCCTCGTCAGCCCTCGGGATGTTACAAATACAACCTCAGATCAAGAAGAAAATCACCCATCTGATTCTGTTCTTAAAGCCATGTACTTACATTTTCCCTTTATTTCTTGTAAAAATACAATTCCTTGTGATACATGTCATCTTTCAAAGCAAAAGAAATTTCCTTATTCTCTTAGTTCCATCAAAAGTATAAAACCTTTTGAATTAATTTATGCTGATATTTGGGGACCCTATTCTATTCCTTCAATACACAATCATAGATACTTCCTTACCATAGTTTATGATTTCAGTCGATTCACATGGATCATACTAATGAAATGTAAATTTGAAACTAGAACAAATGTCAAAAAATTTATTAGTTTTGTTCAAACTCAGTTCCAATCAACAATAAAAACTTTAAGAAGTGACAATGGAGTTGAGTTTTCAATGAACGAATTTTTCCTTAGCAAAGGAATTGTACATCAACAATCTTGTGTAGAATGGCCCCCACAAAATGGAATAGTTGAGAGAAAACACCAACACATCCTTAACATTGCTAGATCCTTATATTTTCAAGCCAATCTTCCATCAAACCTATGGTGTTTTGCTGTTACACATGTTGTTCACATCATGAACAGATTATGTTCTCCTCTTTTACAAAATAAATCACCATATGATTTACTCTATTCTGAACCTCCCACTTTAATTCATTTAAAAGTCTTTGGATGTCTTTGTTACACTCTACCTGAGCAATAGGAAAGAGAGAACGAAAAGAACAATGAAAATGGGTAAAAGTTTCAACATTATTCAAGCAATGAATTGGTTACATTCTTCTGACTTTTATACTTCACTTTGATACCCACATAGTACCCAAGATACATCCCACGTGACTCTAACTATCTAGCTCTAACTAACCATTCTACACACATGTGACACTAACTATTACAATCACTTACGCCATTCACTAACAGCCTTAAGCCCCTAACAATATAGCCTTAGCAATGTTCTTCATCAGTTACTGTACGTAACACTCGATCCTCCTTTGACAGGAACCTTGTCCTCAAGGTTCAAGGACGGATAGTGAATTTTTAAGGCATCTTCAGTCTCATGAAACAAATTTGGTAAGGTTGGTGCCGCACCATGTTCTCCACGAAACAGCGTCAAGACAGAACATGGACAGAAGGGGAAAAAATTGATAGGCAGCAGAGCTTGGAAAACAACAAAAATGAAGGGTCTTCCTGGGTCCCAAGGAAAATAATCCATACAGTTATTCTGACCTGACGACATCAACAACAAATAGTGGAAAATGGACATCATGTAATGGAATAGAATCCACTGGTAGTGTTTGGAAAACCCAATGTTGATCTTGTTGTGAATCTCTATAGCTAAAAACGTGGGTATGCTTTGGAATGTATCAAACAACCCTTGCATCCCCGCTAACGAACGATCTGGCTCAAAGGCAGGAATCTCCATGCGAACAAACTTCGACAGCGAACGCGGATCAACCGTTTGGGTCCTTCCATGACGATGTGGAAGTGAGTATTTGTCAATTGGATCAAGAGACGACCGAGAGATAAAAGACTTCGACGGTGAAAGCAGATCAACCGTTTTTTTCTTTCCATGGCTGTGTGGGTTTGAATGTGTCTCTGTTTGATCATGAGAAGGTTTATGATTTTCTTGAAAAACAACAAAAATTGATTGCTGAGAAAGCTGATGAAACAGGGGACGCAGACCCGCTGAATCACTTTGCTCATAATCTTGCACTGAAACTGGTTCTTGAGAAGATGGTTGAGTAGGTGGTTGTATGATCAGTGGTCTCATAGCAAGAAGATGCTTATTGATATTTTGCAACTGAGCAATCAACCAAGAAAACTATTTCTGGTTTTCATCGAACCCCTGTTCCATCTTCAACCTTAAAGAAGCAAGGTCCTTGGCAATTTTCTGCATAGCAACATCATCTTTGGTGAGCTGCTGCATTTGTATGATCTCGATGGTGTTCATGATGAAAGCACCAATGTTACACTCTACCTAAGCAATAGGAAAGAGAGAACAAAAAGAACAATGAAAATGGGTAAAAGTTTCAATATTATTCAAGCAATGAATTGGTTACATTCTTCTGACTTTTATACTTCACTTTGATACCCACATAGTACCCAAGATACATCCCACGTGACTCTAACTAACTAGCTCTAACTAAGCATTCTACACACATGTGACACTAACTATTACAATCACTTACGCCATTCACTAACAGCCTTAAGCCCCTAACAATATAGCCTTAGCAATGTTCTTCATTAGTTACTGTACGTAACAGTCTTGCATATGCATCCACTTTGAAAAAAGACAGAACAAAATTTTTTCCAAGAGCTTTTAAAAGCATTTTTCTTGGATTCAAAGCAGCCACAAAAGGATACCTTCTTTTAAACACTTCTACCAACACTGTCTCTGTTTCCAGAAATTTCATTTTCTATGAAAAACAATTTTCTTTCAAAACTCCTCATACCACACTCAGAAACCATAATCCTAATGTCATCACAAATTCATCACCAGATACCCTTGATGACCTCTTACTTAATTCCAATCGAACCAACATACCACATACTAACCATTCTGCAAATCAACTACATTACAACAGTAACAATCAGCCACAAACAATTGTCAATCCCTCATCCCCTGATTTCGCAAATTATCTTCGAAGATCTGACAGAATGAGAACTCAACCCAAATATTTGACAGATTATCATTGTCTTTTATCATCAACTGCTCCAACTGGTCAATCTTCCTTAGGTATGAATACACCACATCCTCTTTCATCTGTTTTATCCTATGACAAATGTTCAAATACCTTTAAACACTTTTGCTTAAATGTGAGCTCCCAGACAGAACCCAAATCATATTCCCAAGCATCCAAACTTGACTGCTGGAGAAAGGCCATGAATGATGAATTGACAGCTTTAGATCAAAATCAAACTTGGAAACTTGTTGATCTTCCTCCAGGCAAGATACCCATTGGCTGCAAATGGGTATATAAAATCAAATATAAAGCTGATGGCTCCATCGAAAGGCTCAAGGCCAGATTAGTAGCCAAAGGCTACACCCAACTTGAAGGAATTGATTATCTTGAGACTTTCTCTCTAGTTGTTAAGATAACTACTGTTAGAACTCTCCTTGCGATAGCCACAACCAAAGGATGGTTCATAGAACAACTGGATGTTAATAATGCATTCCTACATGGAGAATTGCATGAGGAAGTCTACATGTCTCTTCCTCCAGGTATGAACAGCACTAAATCAAATCAAGTTTGTCTTTTAACCAAATCTCTCTATGGTCTAAAGCAGGCTAGTCGCCAAAGGAACGCAAAATTGGTGTCTTTTATTCTGCATCTTGGATACACACAATCAGCAACTGACCACTCTTTACTGATTCGAAAAGATGGAACCAATTTCACATATCTCCTTATATATGTCGATGACATTGTCCTTACTAGCAATTGTCTTGCAGAAATCACACGTGTGAAGGAGCAACTTGATTCACAGTTTAAGATCAAAGACTTGGGCTCTCTCAGATACTTTTTGGGCTAAGAAGTTGCCCGTTCTAAATCTGGCCTTCTCATCAATCAGAGAAAGTATGCTTTGGAATTAATTTCAGATGCAGGACTACTTGCTGCAAAACCATATAAAACTCCCATGGACCCATCAATCAAATTACAGAAAGACCAAGGTGATGCCTATCATGATCCAGCTGAATATAGAAGATTAGTTGGACGATTACTCTACTTGACCACAGCCAGACCTGACATCAATTCTTCAATTCAACAACTTAGCCAGTTTGTAGCTAAGCCCATGATGATTCACTTTCAAGCTGCACTTCGTGTTTTAAGATGTCTGAAAGGATCACCATCCAAAGGAATCTTCTTTCCTTCTCAAAATCAACTTGCTCTCACTAGGTTCGCAGATGCAGATTGGGCATGCTGTGTTGATACAAGGCGCTCAATTTTTGGTCAATGCATCTTTCTAGGATCTGCCCTTATCTCATGGAGATCTAAGAAGCAAACCACTGTTAGCCGTTCTTCGTCAGAGGCAGAATACAGAGCTCTAGCCAGCCTCTCTTGTGAACTTCAATGGCTCTTTTTCCTCTTCAGGGACCTTCACCTTCCTCTGTCTAGACCTATTTCTGTTTTTTGTGATAACCAATATGCAATCCACCTTGCACACAATCCAACTTTTCACGAACGAAGCAAACATATTGACATTGACTTTCATATAATTCATGAAAGAATCACTACAGGTCTTATACATCTTCTGCCCATCCGCTCCACTGCTCAAATTGCTGACATTTATACCAAGGCTTTACATCCACTTCCATTTCACACTCTTTTGTCCAAGTTGGGGATAAAAGATATACATCTCCCAACTTGAGGGGGGTAATACAGTAGTAACAATCAGCAGTTAAATTTCAGTTAGATATTTTCAGTTAGTTTATAAGTTAGTTATTAGTTGAGTTAGTTATCAGTTAATCTCAGTTACCCGCTTTACTTTCTTTAACTTTCTTTGCTTCTGCATACTGGTATATAAACCACTTCGTGATGTATCTTTCATTAATTCAGTTTTCTCATTTCTTTCATCAATAATATGAGTTTAGTCAAGTTTCTTAATACTCTACTTCCCTCAATTCCACAGCTACTGCTACCGGAGGAAACGCCGGGACATCGGTCATGCCTGATACTGATTTCTTATTCATATCCGCTGTGAATACGTTTTCCCTTTTACTATCAATTATGACAATTAATCTTCTGATTTCAAGTTTGACGTTGGCCACTACAGTGACCGGGCCACTGCTCTGGCTTGTTCTTTCCTATCTCTGTTCTTTAAAGGTGATATCCCCTGCCTCTGCTATATCACATGCCATTTTCGTTTCTGTAATCGGGTTTTGCGTGATGCTGTCATGGATACTTATAAGACAGTTCAATGAGGTTCCAAGGATATTCCAAACAGGGAATAGTAGAGCAGGAAATATATGGTAGTTAAAGTATTTCTGCTAATTTGCCACTTTGTTTAGTTGATCATTAGGGGCTATATAATATTATTAGCCGAAATATGTAGTGCGACACACTGAATAGGGAACACCAATCAAGGTTTTGGGGTAGCAGATATAAGGTACTCAGGGCAATTGGTCAACCATATAAGTATTGTTTTTATATCCGTAATTTGTTTTGTAATTTGTGCTCTTTCAAATTATTTCAGTTTATGAATGAATCAACATTTTAACTTTGTAATATTTTGAAACTTGCGTGCACAATTGCTCAAATATTTTTTTTTCATAAATTTATACTGGCCTTGGTGCATAGTTAGCACAATTAAGGTCAATCCAAGAACTATGAGATAGTTGGACAATTTCAAAAGAAACTGATGTTTTGATCAATGAAGTATAACATATCATAAATGCCATAATTATACAAAACCTACTGAATAATGCCGTGCCCTTTAGGCAATACTATTTTATTCTTGGTGTCTAATAAGATCTTTGCTTGTGTAATAATTAATCAATAAAGCTATGTTCGTATGTTAAATTGTAATCTTAACGCTTACATCAATGAATAGCTATCACCATCTCCATTGAAACAAATAAAATAATTTGCACGTTCTTTATCAATTAATAAACCTGATTCTTTAATTCCTAAAGTAATAGTGTTTAATTTATGGGTTTTACTATTCTTCTGTCAAAGAAGATAGCATGAAAATTAAGGTGGGATCAATTTATTTATTTTTTTCTCTTTCTTGTTTTGGTGGGTCCCATTGCTGTTTGTGAGTGTAGTTAGAGAGAAAAAATTTCCTATAAAAGGAGATTAATAAACCTCTTAATTTATTCTCTCATTAGGTTTTCTTACAACATTTAGAATTATAGTCTCAAACTTTCAATTACAGTACTATATAATAATGACGTTAAATTTATTTTCTTATTTCGTAGGTTTTCATACAAAATTAAGAATTATGTTTTTAATTTCTAATGTAATATTTTTAAAAATGACACAAATAATAACAAACTATCAATGCCAACTAATTAAATTACAGTAAGAGTCGGAATAAGTTAGGTGGTCTTACTGGTCTATTAAGGGCATGTGACCTAACTTATTTTTTTTGTCTACTCTAACTTAACCAAATTAATAAACAAGTTTTCTTTTCAGCTTGAAAAAAAAAACATTTAAATCAATTAGCTAAGGCTTAAACCTTCAACTCTTTATAGTAAGCGTAAGAGTGAATGCAAAAAGGAAAAAAAAAAAGGCGCAAAAAACAAACAAAAACAAAAACTCACAAGCATAGGATCAGTTTTCTGAATGACAACTTTCCTGGAATCAACTTTTTTTTTTTAATTTCTGTTCCCGGGAACAGAAATGGATAGAAAACTCGTTTCGTAAAACCGGTTTATTTTTTGTTCCCGGGATGAACCGGATTAATTTTTGTGTTGGAGAACATAAAAAAGAATCAGAAAATTTCTGCTTTTTTGTTCCCGGGCACAAAATGAGAAACACTTATCTCTCTTAATCACTCTTCATCTCTATCATCATCACCACCACCACCATCATCCCAACACGACCACCGCCACCATCGTCGTGCCGCCATTGTACCACTAGTGCTGTCGTGACCACCCCCCCACCACCACGATGCCACCGCCACCATCACCACCACCTCCACCCATCACTACCACCATGCCGCCATCACCACCAGCACAACTACCACCGCTGCAACCACCACCACCACCATTATCACCACCATGCCGCCATCACCACTGTAACAACCCGTTATACACCGGTATTGTTAACATTAATTATGATATTAAGCGTAGTTACAATCACAGCAATTCATTTATAAAAATGCGAGTAAACTTTTTTCGTTTATTACGCGAGCATTTAAAACAATAAAAAGCGTAATAAATAAAAGTTGTGACCGTAACTATAAACTCTTTGCAGAATAATATTATAAACTACTTACTTATCATAAAACACTTCTCTCAAGTCACTAAGGGGTTCCCATAAACCCACTTAGCTTAAATCTCACATTTACATTTTCTACAAGCCTTTCATCTTTTAGTATGTTATTCTAGACTTAATTATCTTTCTAGAAAGTTCTTACACGAGTCATAAAGTTCTCGTTTGCTCCGGATATCGCTGTTTGAAGTTAGACAAACAAATCTGTCAGCCAACCTCAAATCGGCTCCAAACAGCCTTCACTCAATCAATTATTTTGGAAAATCCACTCAACCAATTGCTCTAAAAAATTTATACAGTAAAATAAACACCTCAAGCTTCAATTTGATATATCATACACTTAATTTTACCAAGAAACGAAGCGAAAATAATTTTCCCAATCTCGCAACAGATCAGCCGCATGTGCAGTGGCCACATGAGCAGTCCGTGTTCTCTTCCTTCTACAGGCCGAATCCCAACTAAGCATTTTCTCAAATTTTAACACCAGATATAGGACATCCCAAGCTTCAAAATGGCGTATGGGAAGTCCCTATCGGACTCCTCTGGAGGGAGATATTCTCTCCCAAAGTTCACCTAATTTCTGCTAATTTGTAGAAAATTCGCCAGAGTTTCCTTTGTTTTTCCAATAAATCCCAAATTGCAAAAGTGCTCTCTGTCCTCAATTTGTACCTAATAATCATTGGGTGGCACACAAGGACCAGCAATGCCTTGGTGCTCTTACAACTCATCATAGTTTATATCCAATTTAATCAATATACATCATTCATGCTTACTTTCTCAACTTGACTTATGTCAATCACATGATCCCATTTATATGCATTCTTTGAATCATAAAGCATCATTTATCTCCTAGAATAGGCCTATTGCCCTTTCATCATATTACATATTTCAATGTTACATCAAATCTCCATATTACAATTTACAACTCCTCCAAATGACATATTACAATTACAACCCATAACTTTCAAATAAAACATTATAATTGCTCCAAAGTAAATCATGATAATAAAAGATTAAACTTAGACAAAATACATCATGAACAAAATGATAACAATAATCCTAATCATATGCATTGTTCATGACCTAAGTCTAGCCTAGGCCCAATGGCCTCAAAATGCAAAATGATCCTATGCCCAAATCATCCTACGGGCCTCTTGCCCGCCGCTCCAGCACCACCGCTACCTCCTGAAATAAAGTCCCCAAAGTGGGGAAATATATACAAATATATCTCAGTAACCTAGAGGTTCTGGAGAATACTCTATCCAATGGCTGTAACACCTTCCCTTGTATGCATCCAAGCGAGTTGTTTGCTAAGCGGAATTAGAGTTCGTTCGTCCTATCTTAAGTACTGAAAAATCATTTTGATGTTGCTAATTAAAACTTATAATTGAAATCAGTTCCCTTACGAAAATCAGAGTGCACTTTCAAAATTTCTTAACTTGCTGAAAATATTAATTTTCTGGCAGACGTTTCTGTCTTGAATAATTCGTATAAAATCAAGTTCAACGATTCAAAAACATATTCTATATAATCTGGAAAGAGCACGTCAGGGGCTTCACGTGCATATAAAATAATAGTAAATCAGAGTTCGTTTGCCCCTCGTAACATGACTCGCAAAGTGCTCGCGAAACTGTTTAAAAATCAGCACTTAATAAAACATCGGAAATTATTTTCGCAAAACGTTTCTAGAATTTGTTTCCAAAATACTTGCTGATCATAAAAGTCTTAAAACAGCAATAAAATCAAAATCCAACAGTAATCCAAACTACTCAAATTAATACAGTCATCCATCAAATAAAACAGTAACAGCAGCAAGTCCAACAGCAGAATTTAACAGCAAATATCCAAATAATCCATGTCCTCATATGCTTTTGTGTCCTCGTGCCATTTTATAAAAATAGCAGCCCCAAAAGGGTGAGAAAAATCCCAGTAGTGTGATAGCAAAATCATTATTGCAACAATATTAGACTAGGTACAAAATTCCAAAACAATCTCATCAACATATAACTTTTCTGGACAGATGCTAACATATAATCATAGTGCGTATATGACGCCATAATCATCATAGTGCGTATATAACGCCATCATTACGCTCATAGCACCGTCGTGCGCGTACTAACATACACAGTGGATATTCCATAATGGCTCCCTCAAAGGTGAATTCCAACTGTGGCCTATGCGGACGGAAGCCAAGTGTCCCATGCCCTGGTACCGAAGGGATGCCTATATGATGTGTGCTCAATCGTATGCTTACTTACATTATATATTGTGGTTCCCAAATGGATGCACAATGCTATATGCCATGTTATGCTTCGCACACACAAGAGAAACAGATGCATGATGAAAATGCATGACTAAATCATCATCAATATAACATATCTTTCAGGTATTTTTAATACCAAGCATCATCATCATCATTATAATAACATATCTTTCATGTGTTTTCAACACCAAGCTGCTGCATAACAAATATTTCTCATAGCAGCATTTCCATCTTGTCACATTCATAGGCAACACACATATAACATATAACAGAATACAGTCCAGGCACATGTGAGCAACAATTCACAATTCTATACTCTAGCTAATAATCACAATAGGTAATGCCACCTAACACATACCTCGCTTGTCACAAAATAGGTTACCAAACAGCAGCGAAATGGTCCACATTCAAGAATCAAACGCACCTAAGCAAGAGCATACAAGTCAGGATCACATTCCAAGGAAATTCCCAAACGCAGCACACGTTATTACTCTTTTTATCCTTAATTCCCAATCGATTCTGCCCTGTTTCTTTTCCTAATAATATTCTACTTCTCTACTTCCAGGTGCGCAAGAGGGAAGCCTATTTATCATGTTGTCTACATAATTTAAATGGGACTTAGTACACATCTAGGCTCAAAACAGAATTGGTTCCAAGTATATAAAGACTCAAGACATTTGTTCGAAATTTAGTTTAACAAGACAAGGGTGTGTGAAGGGGGACCTAAAATCATACTGTATTTTAATTTAAATAAGACTTAGTTCATAATAAAATTTACCAAGTCAGAATTGGTTTTATCAAGACCAACTATCTTGAATAACTTATTTCAAAACTCCACTAATCCATGTATGGTGCACTACAAGGGACCTAAGCATGCTGTCCAATTTATTTTGCTTCCTAAAAGTTTAGAGGAACACCAAACTATCACTAAACAGCCCCACCATTTAATTTTTAAGATCATTACCAAGTTTATTTTTTATTATGCTTTCACTATGATCCAATGACATACATGGCAGAATCTAAAATATAAAATAGCTAAGAGTACCACTTCCTAAGCATGCCTTACTTTTTGAATAGAGAAAGGAAGAAGGGGTTTTGTGCCTACCTCTTGCAAGCACAAGAAAACCGAATGGAATAAGGAATAACACCACTGCCTTCCAAGCTCCACGAAACAGCAAGCTTCAAACTTCTAAACAGTGACCGTGCGTGCAAGAAGGAGGAGAGGAAAAATTATCTTATGTTATTATTTACCTACAATGAACGTCTCCTTCAACCAAAAGAATGAGCAGCGAAACAGAGGCACACATTACCTCTTGGAATAAGGACGCACAGCCAAGGGAATAAAGGAGGGAACTTTTGTTTGAGACTTGGTAATTCCCTAAGAGGTTCCATGGTTCTTAAAATGAATGAGTAAGTGAGAACAAGATGCAGTTTGGTGGTTTCTTTTGGTTTGTTTCTCACTGTTCTTTACGGTCAAGGAAGGGAGAATGATAATACAAGACTTTTGTGTTTCTTTGCTATATTTCCACTCACGGTTTAGGGAGGAAAAGAGGGATACAAATTATGGTTTGATCTCCTTGCTAAATGTCTACGGCCTTAAGGATGTGAGGGTGGTGTATGGGTTTTCATTTTGAGTAAAAGGGTTAGCTTTCTTTTTCCTAGGGTACGCACAAGAGATGGAGAGGAAAGGGGTTGGAATGCTGAATCATATTAACACCATACAGCTTTCTCTTTGTTTGCGTTGGCTGCATGGTTGATTAAAGCTAAAGGACTTAAGTGTTAGGACAAGAAATCAGATTGCTTTCTACACACTCAAGGCACATGCAAGGGTGATGGAAGATTGTGTTTGCCACATGGTACACATACAATAGTTGAAGTGGATTTTAAGATATGGAATCAGATTTTTCTCCACCCTTAGTACATGAAATAACGAACAAGGAAGATGTTTTAAGGCTGATTTAAAAACTTCAAAGGTCAGAATTCTCTTAACCTCACACTCTCTAATCCATGCGTCCAATGAGGTGACATGTAAGTGGCATTTCTGCCCATTTAAATGACATGAAAACTAGCCTCCTATTCCATTATTTGCTGCATGTAGTAAGGCTGAATAGGTTCAACAAGGCATCGGAATTTTCTGCTCCTTTTTGTCTCTCCTAGGCGCACATGTATAGAGAGGGTAAGGATGGGTGAGGTTTTGCCATGTGGTACATTTTGGCCAATGGGGAAAGGATCATGATTCTCTAAGGCTAAGTGGGGTTTAGGGAAGATGTAGGAAAAGCTTTGGGCTGAACTAAAACTCTTCCTAAGGCCCTTAGGGCTTCGGCCAACCCAAGAATTTGGGTCCAAAATATCTAAGTCAAATGGTTTTGCTACTTTATGAATCAACCCAAAATTTATTAATTTCCCTTGTCTTTTAAATATTATTAGACATCCTATATTTTACAATGAATTTATTACTATATTATTACTAAGAGTTTCAAATGCCTGAGACAAATACTCATTATGATTGTTATTCAAATAATTCACCAAATTAATATAATTCCATCCTAAGGAAATAACTATATAATTTCGAAAGCTAGGCATGCATGAATATATATATTTTGAATTTAATATGTGCTTCCACGTTCCTCATCGCAATTATATATTTTTCCTAATTACGCGGGATGTTACACTCTCCCCACCTTATTTGGAAGTTTGTCCCCAAACTTCGTCCTATTTTCCCAAAGGCTACTTAATTCAAGTGTCTAACACCCAAAGGCTACTTAATTCAAGTGTCTAACACTATCTCGTTCGTGCACTACGTTATGTTGCATCCAGCTATGCATCTACAAGTCATGGCACATCAATCCGGGTACTACAACAGATTTCACCTCTGAAATAGAGTATGACAATAAGCGGATGACTCCTCAAAGTCCCTATATCAATATTTACTCTCGATATCACACCATACTACCACTCAGTGATCAAGAATTTAAATGTTTTCATATAACGATGTGGTTAACAGGTCAATGGCCTAAATAAAGAGATCCTTTGGAATGTAGGGTTCCATGTACAAAGAAAAGTACTACCTCAGTTAACGACATCACCCTACTGAGAATATTCCATGTAACATCACAGGCAGAATTTTATACTTATAAGCCTTCAAGAAGTCAAGCAAGTAAAACAGTACACATCACAATCCAAATTTCAATTGAGAGGAATCTTCATAAAATCCCAAAACTTCTATCATATTATTCATACATATCATGTTAAGTGGTACCTCTCATACAGTTCGTCAAAACACCCTCATGAGGAAACTTTCTGAGCTTTCCGTTGTCCTAGGTACCTCAGATGTAATTGACTCCACTGATCAGAGGATCCATTAACCATGATATGAACTTTTCAATCATTGACACGTATTGTAATCTTGAGACAGCTATCAAACATGATTCATTAAAACAGACCATATTTTTTTATAAATCAAATTCACAATACTCGCATTCATAGTTCCTAACTGTAGTTAAACTTACATTCAAGGGACAGCTAAAATTTAAGGTACGAGACCTCATGCAAGAAAACACCAACTCCAAAGTTCACTTAAACTGAAAATTAATCTCATCAATACAAGCAGCATGCATCTAGTCGATAGGAACATCTCAAAATAATACTAATATATCATGATGCACACAAAGCAGATATAAAACCTTTAAGCATGTGATTTACAGTAGCGTATTTAAGTTAATGATTTAATATCACGTCTGTGAACTAATGATTAAACAACATTGGGGTGTTCACGTTAAATTTAACTTCATTTCGTGCACTCAATCGTTATGTTAGATGTCCAAGGAACTACGCAAGTATACAAGAAGTTCTAACTAGTAACTGACTATAGGCATATGCATCAACCATCAACAATTTCCAAAAATTGAACGAAAGGTAGAGAAGATTCATCTTAATTTATATATTTAGAGGTTTGAGCACACACAATTAAACCAAGAGATTAGTTCATATTATCACAACATGCAGCTAGATCAGTCTTCTTAATTACACATCGTAAGTTAATACCGATTCACATGTACATACAATTCATATTTCAAATTCCCACATGTACTACGCTGAATTTTAAAATGTACACCTAAGACAAATACAAAAATTTACTACGATGCCCGTGTGAAGGACTATCATTCAGAAATATCATGATAGGGAAAAGTTCAAGCTCTTAAAGTGTATAGATAAAATAAACACTTCAATGTATATAAAAACAGAGTGCAGACCCACATACAGACGATGATTCATGTGTAAAATTTTTGTATGCTTATGCACCTAATGCACCAACGTATGATTGCTACAACCACTGGAACTTCTAGGCATGGAAGGTACATTTTATGCATTGGACGTATATGAGGTTTGTATTATATGCAAGTGTATGTAATACTCAAACGTTGTAGGTTTGAACAAAATTAATAAAACTCGTTTAAAATGGTTAAAGAGGTCATACACAGTATGCCGTATGAAACAGGCGTTGATTAGCACCTAAGGTCAATTAACTAGGTCTTAGTACACAATAAATTGATTAGCACCTTCAATCAATTAGACTACAAAGTTTAGTTTGAATCCCTAAGTTCAGACAGTATTTTGCACGTATAAGATTACACCTTGAGAACAGTAAATTAAAGTAAGGACAGACATTCTTCAGCGGAACAAGTTTAGACATATCAAGAGAGTTCTATCAACATGGTAAGACATACTTTGTAAAATTTCTTGAGTGTGTCGTATGTTGGTGAACAAAAAAATCACAGATGCAATAAAAGTGAAAAATGCAACGTTTAGCAAGATTAAAGCAGAAAATTGAATACTTGACAACATATCCATACATAGTCAGATCACCAAAACCAACTAGAGGACCTGCGGACTTTGCTTAAAAAACGAGCTGATATTATAGAGCTTTCAACATGCACGAAACAAAATATATCTATTGTATGGTTTTCTAATAGGCAATCTTATTTGTGATTTAGAAACTGATTACATAAATTAAATCTACATCATCTCAATCATTCGACTACTGCAATAATAGTTATGCCACTGCTCTTCACATTACACAAAATAATACAAACTGTCTTGAATATCTTGGACATAAAATTTTGTAGTTGGGAAAATAGAGCTTTAAGATTTTGAGGTACCAAATGCTATTACGTTTTCTCAATAATCATTTCAACCAAAGTCAATCAAAACTGAAGCAAGGTTAAGTTGATCACAATTTCTACACTAACCCTTCCTTTCTTCAATTTAAAGTACCAATCCAACAAAACATGAAACATACCTGGATTTCAACCGCCTTAATCAAAACAAACAGGGAAAGATTGAGAGTATGGTAATTACTTCTTATTTATCCTATCCTGACACATCCTCTAATGCTATCATGGAGTAAATGCAATTAAACTCTCTTTCATAACCGTGGACTATGCATGACACAATACATCATAAGTAAATTGTCTAGTTATATGCAGATACTTTATGAGCTGACAGGATATCTAACTGATGTACGTTATAAAATTTTGTATGTTCAATTCCTAAAATGCGAATTAATGCAAAGAAAGATTCAAGATTCTTACCACTCACAAACTTAAAATAGTTTTTTTTTTGCAGTCCCAATAACACACGTTTATACAATATCATTCCCGTTCATAATTTGCCTCACAACAATTATAAAAGAAATATATATGAGTCAATCGATTATTTTAGGATAACTCGTAACAGCATAAAATGGAATCAAGTTTTCAGCAACAAAGCTTCAAACACTATAATGTGAAAAATCTAAATTGGTAAGTTCAACAATCATCTCATATAATCTGTTACTATAATCAGAAACAACACACTATATGCAAGTCCAAAAGTGGTCAAAATTACACAAAGCAAGTCAATGCATATGAGCTAGGACGACAAGTATCACTCGCATGAAGGACAGAGGGCAGGACACATCACCACTTATTTTACAGCTTCTTTCTCAAGAATGATGTCTAGTGCCAATTTACCATTAGAAGATTTGTAAAGATAACAGACCCATATGTCTGAACCTTAATTAGTTCCAACTATACTTTCTAAAGGTATTATCCGGATCTACTTAGATAAGTGACCTATCCCAACATAAGTTTGGCTACATATAGTTTTCAGGTCAAATAACAATTCCTTCGTAAGGCTAAATAACTACATCAGTCATCATGATTATATCACTGCTACCCTTACTTAGATATGAGACCCAACAGGATTAGTGAAAAAGAATAGCAGTTTATATTACCCCGCTATACGCTATAATCACCATCACCATACACAAGAAAAGGTCATAAATCAGAAAAACAAATATGTAGCAGCAATCATTATTTGAAGGTAACTTATTATCATCCACAGCTTAGGATATCACTGTTAGTATATGGATGTCCTAGAGACAATCTTTTAATTAGATTAGGACATATGTGGACCTTTGTATTGTCGCAAATAAATAAAAGCGCTATTTATCCTGTTTCATATTTTGTCTTAATATTACTGTTAATATTTTATATGAGTAACTGGATAAACCCCTTGGAATAAAATAGGTATCTCTTGAGTATCTGTGATGAGATCACGATCATGAGGATTCAAGGATACTGGATATTTATTCCTAATTTTATGTTCCTAGTCTAGAGACACTGAGAATGGGGATCAGTGATCTCGGGTAAGACTAGCACGACTTATCTACTTGTATTCGGATGTAAGGTAAAGACCTCATGAGCTACAGATATGGAGATGTCTTAGCTAAATTCGTGGATGGATCTATAAGGGTATAGCTCGCACTGAACAGACCCACAAAAGAGACTCTATGAGGAAATCTCACAGAGAGTATCATTAGAGTAGTCTCTTTATATTTGGGTATGTTTTTCCTTAGACCAAAAGTTATTACCTAGACTGTGTTCTAGAAGGCATGCTTTGACTGTATACCTTGTCTTCCTGAAACATGGAGACTCATAGGTATACTGTTGGGCTTGTCCTGAAAGAGCACAGGGCTAGGGTGATAAGCTGAAGGAATTCGTCAAATCTCTGTGAGAGATTAGGTTATCTGTAAACCGGAGGAATCGGGATGACATTTACAGGGACTCGGGAATCTATGCATAGTAAAAGAGATCATGAGATGATCTGCCTTTAGAGTCAGTAAATTGAAGATTCCCTATTTCGAATAAAGCTTACCCTAAACCGCAAGGGTTGATACGCTTCCTTACCCTAGGTTTTATGGGAAGGTAACCGAGACGAAAAGAAATACATACGGCAACCAAATATGTGTAATAGGATGATCAAGTCATTAATCTAACTAGCTCTGGGGCAACAAAGCATTGCTAGTGCTCTGTGTTGTCATTAAATGGGTTGTGGGCTTGTTGGGCCGAGCCCATTTATGTCAGTGGCTATGTTGGACCTAATAGGTCACACACTAACACCTTAATGTCATGATGATATAGCATTAAAGGTATTGAGCCTAATAATGGTTGTTAGCCCAAGATGAAGTTTGGAAGCCCACCTAAGAGGGAGAGGGCGCATGGTATTGTTAATGGGCTTGGACGATCCAAGACATTACTAATTAATTTAATTAGTTTAATTAATTATCAAATATTAAAATTTTGAATTTTGAATTTGAATTTTGAAATTTGAATTTTGTATTTGAATTTTGAAATTCGAATTTTGAATTTGAAATTTGAAATTTGAATTTTGAAATTTGAAATTTGAAATTTGAATTTTGAAATTTGAATTTTGAATTTTGAATTTGAATTTTGAAATTTGAATTTTGAATTTGAAATTTGAATTTGAATTTAGAATTTAAATGTTTGAACGTTTGAATTTAAATGTTTGAATTCGAATTTGAATTGGCTATGAAAAGTTGTTTCATAACAAAAGGATAAGATGAGATCTTGTTGGAACAAATCCCTTGTATCAAGAGAAGATCTATGGAGATCTCCAAGGGCTGATTTGGGGCGCCATTTTGGTGGGAGATGATTGTCATCTTGTCAAACCAACAAGCTCCAATCAGATTTGGTTGTTGAGAGAATCAGTGAGCTAGTTAATTCAAACTTGAATGCAATAGCTCAAATGTATCTGGACCCTTTTGGGGCTGAATAGGGGCGCATGAATTGGTGGTCATATGATGACCATTGGTTTAGAATTTTGACTAGATAAAGACCTAGTCTTGTGAGGATTCAAAGGGGAGGTTGTTGGGATTTTTGAATTGCAACAACTCCACCTTTGTCTCACTCACTTGTGCGCCACTTTCATTATAAGTAAAATAAAAATTCTGATTTGATACACTAATTATCTCCCTCTCTTGTGCGCCTAGTTGTTGAGTTCCTCCTTAAGATTTTTCAAAAGAACCTAGCCAATTCTTCTATATACCATTCCCACTCTTGTGAAGTTTTCATGCTGGAGACTTCACTCTTCAAAACACATATACCTAGCCTCCTTCTTCACCTATTGAGCGCATAGCAAGCCTCTCTGTGGTGGTCAATTGGTGGCTTTCAAGAAAGCGTTCTTGCATCTTGACGTGGGTGGTGTGGATCAACGTTAGAGGATTTGAACCCTTCAAACCTAACACTGATCGTCTTGGAGTTTTGAACTCACAAACAAAGGTAACATCACATGCCATAAAGCATGATTCTTGATTGCATGTGTAATTCCGCATATGAAAAATTTTGTTTTTCCCTCTCACATGCTACGACCTTCAAGGCCATTTTACCTTCAATCACAAAAATATTCACATCAAGTTTAGATATATAGAATCTTCATTATAATCCATAGGAAGCAGAATTTACAATCAATCACTAATTCAAGTAGCAATTTACTATTTCAAACCTAGTGCTCAGGCACAAGTGTACCCCGTGATAACCATGATTGCGCACACACAACTTGCGCGACAGTGAGTTGATCAGGCTCACCACCTAGCAAGCGAATGGGCACAGCCATGCTTAATACAGTGTACTGCCAGTATCATCACACCTCCAAATATCAGGTAATTTTAACCAGTATCCCATTCACAGCTAAGTTCAAACAACAACAATGCAGCGAACATATACAAATAATCAATATAACCAGGCACCAACAATTCAGCAACCACATAACAACAACAAATATTTCATCAAATACAGACACCTTGAATCAAAACTACTCTAATACCAATTAGTGTAACACCCTCCCTTGTAGGCATCCAAGCGAGTTGTTTGCTAAGCGGAATTAGAGTTCGTTCGTCCTATTTTAAGTACTGAAAAATCATTTTGATGTTGCTAATTAAAACTTATAATTGAAATCAGTTCCCTTACGAAAATCAGTGTGCACTTTCAAAATTTCTTAACTTGCTGAAAATATTAATTTTCTGGCAGACGTTTCTGTCTTGAATAATTCGTATAAAATCAAGTTCAACGATTCAAAAACATATTCTATATAATCTGGAAAGAGCACGTCAGGGGCTTCGCGTGCATATAAAATAATAGTAAATCGGAGTTCGTTTGCCCCTCGTAACATGACTCGCAAAGTGCTCGCGAAACTGTTTAAAAATCAGCACTTAATAAAACATCGGAAATTATTTTCGCAAAACGTTTCTAGAATTTGTTTCCAAAATACTTGCTGATCATAAAAGTCTTAAAACAGCAATAAAATCAAAATCCAACAGTAATCCAAACTACTCAAATTAATACAGTCATCCATAAAATAAAACAGTAACAGCAGCAAGTCCAACAACAGAATTTAACAGCAAATATCCAAATAATCCATGTCCTCATATGCTTTTGCGTCCTCGTGCCATTTTATAAAAATAGCAGCCCCAAAGGGGTGAGAAAAATCCCAGTAGTGTGATAGCAAAACCATTATTGCAACAATATTAGACTAGGTACAAAATTCCAAAACAGTCTCATCAACATATAACTTTTCTGGACAGATGCTAACATATAATCATAGTGCGTATATAACGCCATAATCATCATAGTGCGTATATAAAGCCATCATTACGCTCATAGCACTGTCGTGCGTGTACTAACATACACAGTGGATATTCCATAATGGCTCCCTCAAAGGTGAATTCCAACTGTGGCCTATGCGGACGGAAGCCAAGTGTCCCATGCCCTGGTACCGAAGGGATGCCTATATGATGTGTGCTCAATCGTATGCTTACTTACATTATATATTGTGGTTCCCAAATGGATGCACAATGCTATATGCCATGTTATGCTTCGCACACACAAGAGAAACAGATGCATGATGAAAATGCATGACTAAATCATCATCAATATAACATATCTTTCATGTATTTTTAATACCAAGCATCATCATCATTATAATAACATATCAGTATTCCTATATACCAGTCTACCACGTTTAATTTTCAAGACTACACATACAAGAAACCTACACTTGATTTTTAGTCCAATTTATCAAAGTGTCCTAAATAGCAATTTTCGTAATTTTTCTTTTTTATGGAAACCAATCCCAAACATATTTACAAAGGTACTCACCTACAAATCACCCTCCAACTACTCATACCATTTAATCCCAATTTATACAATCATATAGCATGCATTTTCTCCAAATACACAAGAGGAGAGTTAGGGAATTTACCTTATAAGCTTCAAATCACTAAGAGAAAGACAATCCAAGCATTCAAGCCAAGAAAAACATCATTTTTATCCTCTTGTGAACAGTATGAGTTTAGAGACATAATGATTTTAGAGACATAATTTGACAATTCTGACGACAAATATGAGTTCAGAATGAAAAATTATATAGTCTGGCACTTTCCGTGAAAATCTCGTGAATAGTGTTTCTACCGGGTATTTGTACCGATGTTTAAACAACCGGTAGAATCCAGAAATAAATAATTGATGAAATAAGAATAAGAAAGTCCAATATATGCTAAGCATGTCAATATAGGCCCAAGAAAATGACAAGTGTATAAGTTTTAAGTTTCAAAAATAAATAAAGTATAGTTAGTGGTTCACAGTGCATTTTGTCAAAAACGGTGCAGAAACCATACTGTGAATTATGAATATTGTTCCTTAGGAAATAAAAATTAATGTAAATGACTCTAGAAAAATAAAAATATATATGTAGCTTTAAGTTAAGTTCCGGGTCATTTTGAGTAAAATACGCGATAGAAAAATAACCGGATTAAAAAAGGCTACATGTGCTCATCTTCTTACGTCACTTAAGTCTCATTTCCAAATCAGTTTCTCTCTCCTCTCTTCACTCTCAAAACCGAGCTGCAGCCATGGGGGAAGGGTTAGGGTTTGTCTTTTTCTTTCTTTGATTTCTCCATGGTTAAGCCACCAAATCTTCCACCCAATATACCAATCTCATAGGAAATCATCCAAGGAAGCTATTCCACCCCTCCGTTTGAGCTAATTTCGTGTGTGGAGAGAGATACTTGTCATCTCATTTTCGTGACACTATTCATCAAGGAAGAAAAAGTGCATTTTCGAAGGAGCCTTGCTTGGAGATGTGTCTTCTAGGCTTTGTTAGTTGATTAGAGGTAACAAACCTCTATTTTCATGGTAGTGTCTTGATTATTTAAGTTATAAAATTATGAATATGCTTTGGTGGGAAAGCATTATGTTTTAAAAAAATTGATTTGATGATGAATCCTTGATATTTTGGATGTAGGAAATAAAAAGGATCATTGTATGTATGTAAAAAAAATTAGAGAAAAATCATATGCCTTTCCTCTCTATGTTTCGGCCTTTGATAGGGTTAATAGGATTTATTGTGCAAATTTTAGTTGATGTATTAAGAGGGGTTTTATGTGTGCAAGTAAGTGGAATTTGGATGAGTTAGTAAGAATGTTAAATTTGAAAGAAAATGCTTTGAAACATACCCTTGATGTTTCAGCCTTGAAAGATTTAAAGGGATTGATATTCCCAAAAATTAAATTGGAACTTGGTATATATATATATTTACTACGTGTAGTTGTTAAATTAAGTGAGGAAAATGTATTGTAAAAAAGAAGGATCCTTGGAAATTCCCTTAAAGGATTCGACCTATAGGGTGTTTAGGGAAAGATGTTGTCATATTTTATTTTAATAAAATATGTGTATTTCAAAGTATGAAAATGATAAGTCATGAAGTGAAATGGTTTGAAAAGAAATCATGGAAAAATCTATTGATTTCCTAATTGTAGGCCCACGGTCCTTTAAAGTAAAATGCCATGATTTATGTTGGAAATTCATAAGGGAATACTTGATTAAATTCAAGAACACCAACGATTATAAAGAGGTCTAGACTTGTGTATTGGCATAGCATTGGTAAAAACGTAAAGAAACGAAAAGAAGCGATAAAATGTATGCCTTATGTGAAAGCTAGGCATGATGGCAGTTTATTAATTTGTATTTATGGATTCTTGCTCTAGGTGTACCTAGGGACTAAAAAGGAATCGAAATCTCTTGAAGATATATAAGAAACTTGAGCCACAAGTAAGCAGATTGTTAAAACTTCAAGAGGTAAGCTCTATGTTTAAGGAGTCTTTTCCTACTTGAGTGCTCCACCATGGTAGTGAACTGTGGTTGGATTGTATGACTGTTTTTTATGCTTTGTGTAGATGCATTCATATAGAGTTATTTGATGATTTGATATGTTTTGTTCTGATATGACTTCGGTAATATGATTTCTGTAATAATCTCTGGCCATTGATTGTATAGTACCCTAATGTCCGCTTTTGGGTCCTCCCTCGGGACTAATGGTGTACGCCTCTGATATATCTGGTTCCGCTTTGGGGTCCTCCCTCGGGAACACGTGCGTTGATTTCCGCTTGGGGTCCTCCCTTGGGAATGACGGCGCACTCCTCTGTTATGATATGAATATATGCTTTGTTCTGTTATAATATCTGTTATATGTGCATTGTATACTCTGTATCTAACTTTCATGCAGGAGTGAGCCAGGGGTATGGAGAATTCTCTATAAACCTGGAGCTTATTGAGATTTGTAATCTCACCCCTCGTTGGGGCCATATTTTCAGGTGCCCAGATTCCCGGTGAGACCTCTCTAGTCAGGGACGCGACCCGTGGCTGAGGATTTTGGACGGATTGTTTTTGAGTAGCTACAGGCTATCTATTTTGGAGTATAGTGCTTTCATTTAGTATTTCAGTATTTTGTGGATCATGATGTTAGATCCTTTATTTTTTATATGGCCTGTGTATGTGATGAACCCTTAGTTCATCATGGTTTTTAGCAGGAATTAGGATCAAATTGTGTGATTAAATGATGAAAAACAAGGTTAATGTCCTAAGATGTCCTCAATTACAAGTTCAAGAGCTTTATTGAAAATTTGTATGATTCTTGTAGGAAAAGCAAGCTTGAAAGACAACTGGAGAAGGAAGAAGATTCTGGAGCTCAAGAGGAGAAAAATTGCCTAAGTGTTGAGCGCTAAAACGTCCACACTGAGCGTTTTAGCGCCCTGTTACAGGAAGAGGCCAAAACTTGCTGGTGTTGAGCGCTAAAACGTCCACACTGAGCGTTTTAGCGCCCTGTTACAGAAAGAGGCCAAAACTTGTTGGTGATGAGCGCTAAAACGTCCACACAAAGCATTTTAGCGCGCTGCTACACTAAGAAGATGGAAAATTGCTGGTCTTGGGCGCTAAAACGGCCTGCAATATGCGTTTTAGCGCCCTAAAGTGGAAAAAGATTCTGGTCTTCACCGCTAAAACGTCCAAATCAAACGTTTTAGCGTTGGAGTCAGTTAAAGTTAGTTGAGCATTCACCAAGTTTGGACGCTAAAACGGTCATTCCTTAACGTTTTAGCGTTGAAATCAGTTAAAAGCAGTTGAGCATACGTAAAGCATGGACGCTAAAATGGCCACTTATGGACGTTTTAGCGCCCACATCAGTTTTTTGTTTTTAATTGTAACACTATATAAGGCAAAGCCTTGACACTTAGAAAAAAGATCTTGGGGGATCTGAACTCTCTCTCTCTCTTAAACTTAGTATGACTTCTCTCTAAATTCTCTTAGTTTTTTGTATTAGGATTTCCTTGTAATAGTTTGGAGATTGAAGACTTTCAACATGGAAATGAAGTTTGTTTCTTCTTCTCTTATTTATTCCTTAGTCATGTCTGAGTAGAGTCTTTGTAGTCTGAATGCAATGGAACTCCATGATAATATTATGTTGATTTGATTAATATGATGAAGTATTTTTCATGTGCTGATTTGAGATTTTCTGAGTTAATTATTTCTATCAAAGAAGTAGTATAGAACAAGGATGTTTATATGACTTCTGTATTTGATAATCTCAACATCAGAATTCTAGTACTCAAGGGATTGATGCTAGAGTTCTGATGTAATCTTAAAACCTTAGTATTTCATGCATGTATTAAGAAAGAAATCACCAAGGGATTGGGGTTTCTGATTAATGTTTCTATCAGGGTAGTAAAGGATTACATCTTGATGATAAGTAAAAGGTTGATTAACATCACATGGAAAGGAATTCATCATATGATCAATTTTTATATGGGTTATCATAGAGGAAAGTTGTTTTCTGACTACTTGTTGTTTTTATTAATTCCTAATCCATATTTACTTTGTGTCAATTTACTCAAAATCAATTTTCTGGTGACAAATTATTCATGATTTTTACAAACTCTTATTTGATTCAAATTAGTTTTCTATGGTATATTGGTGTTTGAACACAATTCCTCGTGGGAACAATCTTTACTCATCATTTTATTACTTGTACGACTAGTGCACTTGCTAAACGTCCAACAAGTTTTTGGCGCCGTTGCCGGGGAATTAGTTTTTCAACACTAACTGATACTATAGAATTATGAGATTGAATCCTTTTATTTTCAGTATTTTAGTTTATGTTAAATTTCTGGTCAATTTTGATTCTGGTACATGCGAGGTACACTTGATCCAAATTTTTTGTTGTATGATCCAGAATTAGAAAGGACATTGAGGAAGCACAAAAGGGCAGCCAGGCAAAGGAGACAGTTGCATGAAATTGGTGAATCAAGTACGGTTAATCAGGAAGATATAATGGCAGAGAATCACAGACCACTACCACCACAGAGGACACTGGGAGAGTACATGACTCCTGCAGTGGTTCCTCCAATTGGGAGTGTTGTGCGCCCAACAGTGGAGCCCAACAACTTTGAATTGAAGCCCGTTTTGATACATTTGGTGCAGAAGGATCAGTTTGCTGGAACCAGTGCGGAGGACCCTTACTTGCACATAGAGAACTTCCTATTGTTGAGTGATACTGTGAAGATAAACGGTGTCACAAGAGATGCAATTCTGTTGAGACTATTCACTCATTCACTGACGGATGATGCAAGGAGATGGCTGCAATCATTGCCACAAGGAAGTATAACAACTTGGGATGATTTGCAAACCAAGTTCTTGCAAAGGTTTTTCTCAGCATCCAAAAGGGCCAAGTTGAAGGATGAAATTACAAGCTTTAAGCAGAAAGAGTCAGAATCTATTTATGAGGCTTGGGAGAGATTCAAGAATTTGTTGAGGAAATGTCCACAGCATGGAATTGAGGCATGGCAACAAGCAGCAATCTTCCTGCAAGGAATGACCACTAACACTAGAACCTTGGTGCATGCCACTGCTGGTGGATCATTGACTACCAAGACCCCTCAAGAAGCCTTTGATATCTTTGAGTCATTAGCATCTCAAGAATTTGATAATGCTCCAGTGGCTGACAGAAGGACAGGAATTATCAGGTTGGATGGGTATGATGCTTTGTTGGCAAGGAATGATCAACTGATGCAGACACAGAGACAACAGCAGCAACAATTAGATACCCTTATTAAGCAACTCTCTTCACAAAAGGTAGCTGCTGTGGAAACAAAGAGTGTATGTGCTATCTGTGGTAAGGGCCATGTGACAGAGGAGTGTGATTACGGGGGATCATCAGAACAAGCAGAGGTGAATGGAGTGTGGTATGATCAGAATAATCAAAGGAACTACAACAATCAGGGAAAGAATGTTTATATGCCACCATGGAAAAACAAGAATCAACACCCAGGGTTCAGCTATAGTTCCAACCACCAATTGAATCCACCATTACATCCTCCACCACCACATATGAAGGAGCAGTCAAGTGATCCTGCTGCATGGGAGAAAGCGTTTGCTCAGTTATCTAAGACAACTCAGGATTATATTCAGGGTTCTACTTCATTCAGGGAAGAGACAACTGCATTCATGCAGGAGACCAGAACTTCTTTCAGAAATCAGGAAGCATCAATCAGAAATTTGGAGACCCAGATTCGTCAATTATCAAGACAGATATCAGAGAGACCACAAGGGAAATTTCCAAGTGATACACTGGTGAATCCTAAGGAGCACTGTAAAGCAATTATGACAAGAAGTGGGTTGGTACTTCAACCTGGGAAAAAGAAGGTGGAAAATAAAAAGAATGAAGAAGAGGTTGTGGTTGAAGATGTAGTCTCTGATGATGAAGGAGAGAAAATGAGAAATGAGAAAAGTGAGAAAGAAGTAGTTGTTAGAGATGTTATAGTTGGAGTTGACAAAGAAGAGGAAGGGAAAGACAATAAGAATGAAGGAGAGGTAGAAGTTGGTAAAAATGCTTCCCCACAAAAGATGATGAAGTGGGAAAAGAAGAAGATGGCTGACAAGAAAGAACAGCCAGTTAGTTTATCTCCCTACGCTAAAGTTCCCTACCCTCAGAGGTTGAAGAAAGAGATTCAGAAGCAGCACTATACAAGATTTCTGGATATCTTCAAAAATTTACAAATTAACATACCATTTTCTGAAGCACTGGAAAATATGCCTCACTATGCAAAATTCATGAAGGATCTTCTTACTAAGAAGAGGAAATTAACTGATGGTGAGACAGTGGCCCTAACAGCAGAGTGTAGTGCCCTAATCCAGAAGAAGCTTCCAACAAAAATGAAAGATCCAGGAAGCTTCAGTATCTCTATTGCTATAGGAGATGTGGAGGTGGGAAAGGCATTGTGTGATTTGGGAGCCAGTATAAACTTGATGTCGTTGACAGTATGTAGAGCTTTGGGAATTAACACTTTAAAGGAGACCAATCTTATTCTGCATCTTGCAGATAGATCTATCAAGAGGCCTGAAGGTGTGGTTGTAGATGTCTTGGTCAAGGTAGACAAGTTTATTTTTCCAGTGGATTTTGTGATTCTTGACATGGAGGAAGAGGATACAGAAAGTCTTTTATTGTTAGGAAGACCCTTTTTAGCAACTGCAAGATCTTTGATAGATGTTGAACAAGGAAAGTTGTTGCTAAGGGTGGATGAGGAAACAGTCGCAATTGATGTATTTGAAACCATCAAGCATCCTGTTGATGTGGAAGATTGTTTTAGATTGGATGTGATATATGAGGTTGTGGAAGAAGTGAATAAAAAAGAAGAATTCCCAGTTGAGGAACAAAGATCAGAAAAAGAGATAGGTACAGAGGATTACCAAGAAGAGCCAGAAGTAGAAGAGCTTGAGAAGAAGATTGATGACATTCCAAAAGGAGCACCTAAGGTAGAACTTAAGGAATTACCTTCACATTTGAAGTATGTGTTCCTTGGAGATGATCAAACATATCCAACAATCATTAATGCAATGTTGTCTGATGAGGAAGAAAGGAAGTTGATTAAGGTACTCAAGAAGAATAAAATGGCTATTGGATGGCAGTTTTCAGATCTCAAGGGTATTAATCCTTCCTTTTGCACCCACAAAATATTGATGGAAGAAGAGGTCAAACCAGTAAGGCAACCACAGAGGAGACTCAACCCCACTATGAAGGAAGTAGTGAGGAAGGAGGTGGTGAAGTTGCTTGATGGTGGGATGATTTACCCAATTTCAGACAGTGCTTGGGTGAGTCCTGTGCAAACCGTGCCCAAGAAAGGGGGGATGACTGTGGTGAAAAATGAGAACAATGAGTTGAATCCCACCAGGACAATCACTGGTTGGAGAATGTGCATTGATTACCGGAGGCTGAATAAGGCAACCAGGAAGGATCATTTTCCACTTCCTTTCTTGGATCAGATGCTAGAGAGGTTGGCAGGACATGCTTTCTATTGCTTCTTGGACGGTTATTCAGGGTACAATCAGATAGCTGTGGCACCAGAGGATCAGGAGAAGACTGCTTTTACATGTCCATATGGAATATTCGCATACCGGAGGATGCCTTTCGGTTTATGCAATGCTCCTGCCACATTTCAAAGGTGCATGCTTTCCATTTTTTCTGATATGATAGAAGAATGCATTGAAATTTTTATGGATGATTTTTCTGTATTTGGTTCTGATTTTGATGTATGTGTAGGGAATTTAGATTCTGTTTTGAAAAGATGTCAAGACTGTAATTCGGTTTTGAACTGGGAGAAGTGCCACTTTATGGTGACATAAGGTATAGTTCTTGGACACAAGGTGTCTAGGAATGGAATTGAGGTGGACAGGGCAAAAATTTCTGTGATAGAGAAACTTCCTCCACCTGTAAATGTTAAAGGTGTGAGGAGTTTTCTTGGTCATGCAGGATTTTATAGGCGGTTCATAAAAGATTTTTCAAAAATTGCTAAGCCCTTATGCAAGTTATTAGTTAAGGATCAAGAATTCCTGTTTGATGATGAATGTTTACATGCATTTCATGTTTTAAAAGAAAAGTTGACCACTGCACCTATCATGATGGCACCTGATTTTTCATTACCATTTGAATTAATGTGTGATTCCAGTGACTATGTTGTAGGAGTGGTATTGGGCCAAAGAGTGAATAAATTGTTGCATGTTATTTACTATGCCAGTAAGATCTTAAATGATGCACAAAAGAATTATGCTACTACAGAAAAAGAATTACTGGCTATTGTGTATGCATTTGACAAATTCAGGCCATATCTGTTAGGATCAAAAGTTATTGTTTACACTGACCATGCAGCTTTAAAGTATTTGTTGAGCAAGCAGGATGCTAAACCCAGATTGCTCCGCTGGTTGTTACTGTTGCAAGAGTTTGAGGTAGAAATCAAGGACAAAAGGGGAGTTAAAAATTTGGTGGCTGATCACTTATCCAGGATTACAGAAAAAGAGCTTCAGGAAGGGCCGGAAGTAGTGATCAGAGAAGAGTTTCCTGATGAACATGTTTTGGCAATATGTGCTGTAACAGAGATGGTCGGGGATAAAGTCTTATCTATAAGCACACCACCATGGTTTGCTGATTTTGCCAACAATAAAGCTGCTGGATTGATGCCTAAGGATTTAACATGGAAACAGAGGAAGAAATTTCTGCATGATGTTAAGAGGTATATTTGGGATGAGCCATATCTCTTCTATAGATGTTCAGATAGTGTGATCCGATGGTGTATTCCAGAGGAAGAACAGAAGGATGTGTTGTGGCATTGTTATGGTTCTGCATATGGTGGACATTTTGCAGGTGAGAGAACTGCAGCAAAAGTTTTGATGAGTGGCCCACTTTTACAAGGATGCAAAGAAGTTTGTGGAGGCATGTGACAACCACTTTGTACAATGCCGTTGAACAATATCCAGGAAGGAGATCTTTGATGTTTGGGGTATCAAGTATACAAGTATATATTGGTGGCAGTTGATTATGTTTCCAAATGGGTTGAGGCTATAGCTACACCAACCAATGATTCCAGGGTGGTGATTGCTTTTCTGAGAAAGAATATATTTTCAAGATTTGGAGTCCCTAGAGCTATCATTAGTGATGGGGGCACTCATTTTGATAATAGGATGGTGGAGTATGCCTTGGCTAAGTATGGAGTGAGGCACAAAATAAGCACTCCATATCACCCACAGACTTGTGGTCAGGTTGAGATTTCCAACAGGGAATTGAAGAGAATATTGGAGAAGACTGTTGGGAATGCTAGGACCCAGTGGTCCAAGAAACTTGATGACACCTTATGGGCATACAGGACCGCTTTCAAAACTCCTATTGGGATGTCTCCATTTCAGTTGCTGTTTGGAAAAGCATGCCATTTGCCAGTTGGATTGGAGCACAAGGCTTTGTGGGCTGTGAGATATCTGAATTTTGATTCTAAAGCAGCGGGACAGAAAGGATTATTACAACTGGATGAATTGGATGAGTTTCGTTTGTCTGCTTATGAAAGTGCCAGTTTGTATAAGAAAAAGACAAAGCTATGGCATGATAGGAAGATCACACCTAGAGACTTCAAGGTAGGGGATCAAGTACTTCTGTTCAATTCCAGGTTGAAGCTGTTCCCAGGGAAGTTAAAGTCTAGATGGTCTGGACCGTTTGTGGTAAAGGATATGAAACCATATGGGGCTGTAGAAATCAGTTCTTTGGATTCGGACAGAAGTTTTACAGTCAATGGTCAACGATTGAAGTTATATGTTGGAAGTGCTGTGGATAGGCAACTACTGACAGTTGCTCTATTAGAGGTAAAATAGATCATAACCGTCAGGCTCGTGACGTTAAACAAGCGCTGAGTGGGAGGCAACCCACTGTACTAGGTATGTAATTCCATGTTCATACCATATCCATAAGAGGAAGAAGAAAAAGGAAATTTTTTTTTGAAAAATCAAAGAGAAATTTTTTGCTATGTGCTGGGCGCTAAAACGTCAACCATGACCGTTTTAGCGTCCCCAGAGTTCCATCATTATGAAACTCTCTGGTTGTGCGCGCTAAGACGTTCATTATGAGCGTTTTAGCGTTCACTGACAATACCAATCCATGCACTCTGGCCAACAGCGCTAAAACGCTAAGTCTGACCGTTTTAGCGCTGTGCTGCACAAAGTGTGTATTTTTCTCTGGACAAGGACGCTAAAACGCTGGTAAGCCAACGTTTTAGCGCCCTGTCACTAATTCGATATAACAGAGTTCCTCTTCTCTTTTCCTCTTACATTCTTATACTTTGCCTCTGTTCTCCACAACGCAATCCTTATCTCAAATTTGTATCATCCATCTTCGTAGTTTCTTCCACATCTTCTCATCAACATCAAGGTATGTAACTCATCTCAATTCCCTCCATCACTCATCATATCTGAAGCATGCAATTATTGGGCATTTTTTAGGGCATTCACATGTTGATTGCCTGTATCTTCGAAGGATTGCATGTTGATTTAGTTTTATTGGTATTATTCTCCTGAACTTTTGCTTTTGACTGGTATTTTGGGAATGAGACAACAAATCCAGTGAGTGTTGGTTCTCAGTTGTCTTCAAACAACAACCCAGCGTACACACACACAAGGTGTTCGTGGAAATGCCTGACCCAAAAATTGGCCTAGCGCTAAAACGCTCAGTGTGACCGTTTTAGCGCCCGTCCAGTTTTTACACACGTTTAAGGCCAGGACGCTAAAACGCTCAGTGCGACCGTTTTAGCGCCCAGGCCCTGTTTCATACAAAATTGAGGGTCTACATTATGGCATTGTGGGGTTGTAATTCATACATGTTTTGATCAAAATTCCCCACTACAAGAGTTCTAAATCTGGAATTGTGGAATTGGATTCATGATATGTAATTGTTTGACATTTGGACTGATTTTCTCTTGTTGTGTAGGCACAATGTCTTCTCCTTCTCAACCAGCTCCTGCTACAAAAGGGAAAAAGAGATTTAAGAAGCGAGCACGAGTGAATCAAGGAGGAGATACTGAAGCTGAGTTTACCCCACAGTTTGATGCTCACTTTTGGAAAAGTGAGGAACATGAGAAAAGGTATACTGACAAGACTTCCAAGAGGCCATTTGTTAGAGAAAGAAAATTTGTTCTAGAACAGGATGAATATCCCCAGTTTCAGTCTCAGCTGAAGACCAGGGATTGGGCAACTTTTGGAAGAATACTGGGTGATAGCAGTCCTAACATAGCAAGGGAATTCTTTGCTAATGCATTTAATGGAGATCAAGGAGGCCAGAGGACTTTCACTAGCTGGGTGAGGGGAAAGAAAGTGAAGTATGATGCTCACACTATCCAAAAGCTGCTGAAGATAAGGTTCTGTGACAATATCCACAATGCCAGTTGTGAGTTCAGGAGAAACTGGCAGAATATTGAAATTCCACCAAGGAGGAGTGACCCAAACTTTGACACCTGGACCAAGATGGGGGCAGCTGAGCCTATTTTGCAGACGATAGCCAAACCTGGTGAAACTTGGGAGTTAACCAAGGATAAGGTTGCTCCTAAGTTGATTTGGTTGAGGCATTTAAATGGTGAGGCTAGAGTCTGGTTTCACTTTGTAATCTCAAATGTCATGCCCTCTTCCAACCAGGCAGAGGTTATCCTGAAGAGAGCTGTCCTGATTCACACTATCATGACAAGGGCGAAGGTGGAACTTCTTATTCTCCTTCAGGACAGCATTTATGATATGGCTCACTCTGACAGTGACTCTGCTGCTTTGGGTCACTGTTCCTTGATTCAGTTGCTTTGTCAGAAAGCTGGTGTAGATGTTACTGATAATGGGGCACCAACTAAATTGCACCCTACAATTGATGCCGCCATGATTACAAAGCAATTGAAGATAGGAGGAGGGGAGGTCACAGGATTGACTCCTGGTAGGAAATCTACAACTCAGAGTGATGATGAATTTGAAGAGAGGCTAAGGACAGGGGAGCAATGGACGGTGAACACTGACTTTCGAATGAGACATTTGTGCAGGCGTCTCCGGTTTATGCAGTCCAGCCAGCACTCATTTCAGACATACATGGTGACGATGTTGAAATCTATATGTGAGGCTCAGGGCTTAGATGTTATTGATTATCAGCCTGCTGTATACCCTCATTCTGATGAGGAGGAAGCCTTTGACGCAATGGCCCGGACACACTATGCTGATCATGTGGATGGAGCTGCGCCTACTGATGGTGCTACATCTTCCCATGCTGCACCCACTCCAGAGAGACAGCCTGGTGTTGATGCTACTACCACAGAGACCACTGCTGCTGCTGCTGCTGCTGATACTGGTGCTATGGATGAGGACAGGGGTGTTGATCCTGAGTACAACCCCTTGCCTACTGCTGATCCAGGCTCATATTTGGTGTTTAGTGATGATGAAGAGTCTACTGATTAGACTTCTCATTTTGTTTTTATACATTTTCTGTTTTATGGTTTTATTTTGGATATTTTTAGTTGATTGTGGTATTATTTTCATTTTGTATATTTGTTAGTACATTGAGATTCTCTGTTTGAATGATGCACTTTTAAATAGTACTGATGCTATTTGTTGATATGTGAATGTGTTTCAGAATTTGTCAACTGCTTTTTAGATTTAAATTAGTTGCTGGGGACAGCAACGTTTAAATCTGGGAATGGGGTGTGAATGAATGACATGATTATGGTGGAATCACACAGTTGATGATGACACACAGTTGATGAGCCACAAACAGGGAAACATCTCAATCCTTTCTTTTAAAATTCTTGTGAATATAGTTTTAGGTAGTTTAGGAAGTGTTTTATATGTACAAAGGTTGGATTTAGAGTTGAGATGATGTGAATTTTATGAGGATAGGATGATCAAAGTTTTACATGATGGATTAAACATTTGTTGATGCAATTTGAAATCCCTGCATATGTGCTAAATGATATGTTTGCATGACTCATGTTATGTGAGGAGTAGAGAGATCAGGTTGATGTATATAGAGGAATTCAAGCATGAACTCTGAACTGTGAGACATTGAGCCTATACAGAAAATTTTTTGTTCAGAGAACACTTCACTGTATGAGTAACTCTAGAACTTGCCCTGTTTCTAACTTGAAATAGTTCATGGTTTGTAAAGTAGAGCTCATTGAGGCATTTTTCTTTTGAACCAAATTTTCTTATTGCATGGAAGCCTTAAGCCAGAATTTTTGTGATAAAACTAAGAGCCCTGCACTTATTCCAGATCCTAAATTTTCAGATTATGTGTTCAGATAAGGGGTAAGGAGGAAGGCTCTGTAGGAAAGGTGTTTCTGCAATGAACAAAAATATTAAGTGTTAAGTGTTGGAAATTTGGAGAAAAAGAAGAATGCAATAAAAAAAAAGGGAAATGAGGAAGTAAAGGCACAAAGTGCTTGGTTTGGAAAAGGAAAAGAAAAAGGAAATGAGGAAAAAGGGAAATCAAAACAACACAAAGTGTTGAAAGTTGGAAGAAAAAGAGGAAGGAAGTTGGAAAAGAAAAAGAAAAGTTGTAAAGCACAAAGTGTTGTGAAAAGAGAAATCAAAACAACACAAAGTGTTGAAATGGAAGAAAAAGGAAGGAAGTTCAAGAAAAAGAAAAGTTGTAGAAAAGGTTGTGAAAAGAGCAAATGAAAAGGAAGAAGAGAATGAGAAGGATTAAGGAGTACATAGATAAATTCAATAGTGATCCTCCTCTTATCTGAATCTGATCCATTTATCTAACCTTCTGCAACATCAAATCCTACCTTTAGCCAACTACATGCCAAGCCATTTTTCCTTCTTCTATACAGAATCCTATTCTTAGTCAAGTCATACCACCAAAGCCTCTTTTGTTCTGCTTATGAATCACTGTAACTATGGAAAGTGAGAAGATGGGCAAGCTTATAGTAGTTTGAGTGCAGTGGAGATTGAGTGATGAGTACACCCTTAGACACTAGAGTGCAAGAGAGTTTATTCTCACAATTTTTGAGAAGTTCCAAGTGAGGGGGTGTTTTGTGTTGAAGGTCTCTGCATTTCATCTTACTGATATGTTGAAAGTCATTGTAATGAGGTTAAGCAAGTCATAGTAAAAGATAGATTGCTGGGTTGTTAGATTGTATCTTGGAAAGTTGATCTGTCATATTTCAATCCAACCTCATAAATTTCATGTGTAAAGAATCTCAAGTCTTTCTCTGTCTTTAAAGTTATTGCTGAGGACAACAATATTCAAATCTGGGAATTGTGATGAACCCTTAGTTCATCATGGTTTTTAGCAGGAATTAGGATCAAATTGTGTGATTAAATGATGAAAAACAAGGTTAATGTCCTAAGATGTCCTCAATTACAAGTTCAAGAGCTTTATTGGAAATTTGTATGATTCTTGTAGGAAAAGCAAGCTTGAAAGACAACTGGAGAAGGAAGAAGATTCTGGAGCTCAAGAGGAGAAAAATTGCCTAAGTGTTGAGCGCTAAAACGTGCGCCCTGTTACAGAAAGAGGCCAAAACTTGCTGGTGATGAGCGCTAAAATGTCCACACAGAGCGTTTTAGCGCGCTGCTCTACTAAGAAGAGGGAAAATTGCTGGTCTTGGGCGCTAAAACGGCCTGCAATATGCGTTTTAGCGCCCTAAAGTGGAAAAAGATTCTGGTCTTCACCGCTAAAACGTCCAAATCAAACGTTTTAGCGTTGGAGTCAGTTAAAGTTAGTTAAACGTTAAGGAATGACCGTTTTAGCGTCCAAACTTGGTGAATGCTCAACTAACTTTAACTGACTCTAACCCTAAAACGTTTGATTTGGACGTTTTAGCGGTGAAGACCAGAATCTTTTTCCACTTTAGGGCGCTAAAACGCATATTGCAGGCCGTTTTAGCGCCCAAGACCAGCAATTTTCCATCTTCTTAGTGGAGCAGCGCGCTAAAACGCTCTGTGTGGACGTTTTAGCGCTCATCACCAGCAAGTTTTGGCCTCTTTCTGTAACAGGGCGCTAAAACGCTCAGTGTGGACGTTTTAGCGCTCAACACCAGCAAGTTTTGGCCTCTTCCTGTAACAGGGCGCTAAAACGCTCAGTGTGGACGTTTTAGCGCTCAACACTTAGGCAATTTTTCTCCTCTTGAGCTCCAGAATCTTCTTCCTTCTCCAGTTTTCTAGTAGTATTCAGTTTGATGCATGTACATTTAAGTATTCAGGCACGTTATATGATGATGTAGTATTCAGATATGTTTACGTGTTGGATTTTATGTTGTTAGATATAGTGGCACGGAGCCATGTTATGCATGTGCCCATGGATGGATATGTGATTATATTTGGATGCCTGGTATTTCTGAATTGATATGTTGTATAAATTGTTTATCAGGAAATGCTTCTGAGTGGGATTGGAAAATCCCCAGTTGTCCGATTTATAGAGGAAACTCTGCCCTATTTTCGTTTACGCCAAGTAAGAATTAAAGTAGAAAAAGAAAAATAGCTCGCATTTTTGTAAGTTAAGTCTTCCGCTGTTTCTGTTTATATCATGTGTATGTTAATTGAACCGCCTCGAGACGTGGATGTTACATTTATGGTATCAGAGCAGTTTCTCTAGGAGAGCCTATGAAATAATGCATAAACTGTTCGGGGTATGATCTTCTTGAGTTTTCTTGGAGTCCTATGATATGCATGTCTGATCACTGAGTGTGAGCGTAGCTAACTCATTCCTTTGTGTAAAATGTGCAGTATTATGGTTCGTCCAAGAAGGACTCCTGATCCACCTATTGACCTGACAGATCCTGTTCTAGCAGATTTGGCTAAACCTCGAATAAATCAGTGGGGAAATACTTCATAGTCAGATCCAATGATAACGGCCTTAACTGAGATGCAACAAAATATGGCTGCAGCTAGGCAGCGAGAGCTGGAAGTGATGATGAAAGCAAATCAAGACCTGTTAGAGGCTAATAGATTGGCCAATCAAGAAATGATGTCAGCAAGCAAAATGGCGAATATAGAAATGATGAGATTACTCTTGGTTGAGGTGAGGGCTGGTGGGCAAGCTCCACAGCCACAGCCTGAGCCACAACCACAACAGCCTGTTCCTCCTCCTCATAATCCCATTGTTGTGGAGGGTGAAGGAAATAATGATATGAATGAAGAATCTAGTCACAGGGGTGGTGTGGCACAACCAGCCACTAATAGAGAGCAAAGAGAAAGAATGCTTAATGCCTTCCGAAAACACGCACCACCAAATTACAAAGGAGGCATTGATCCGATACCCGCAATTCAGATGTTAGAGGAGTTGGATCGCATTTTTACTGTCATGGAGTGTGATGATCAGCAGAGATTGCTGTATGCTTCTTATATGCTGCAGAATGATGCAGCCGACTGGTGGAGAAATACCCGTCAGCTCTTGGAATGTCAGAGTTATGCTATTACCTGGCCTTTGTTTGAAAGGCAATTCTTGCTGAAATATTTTCTGGCGGAGCCCCGGATAAGGAAGAAGGGTGAATTTGAGGAACTAAAGCAGGGCCAGATGACTATTGATGAATATCTGAATAAGTTTAATAAGCTGGCCAAATACTCTCATTTCCAGAGAGCTCCACCTACTGAGGATGATCTGGTGTTTAAATTTCATAGAGGACTACATGATAACATTTCTGAAAAACTTGCAGGACACACTTTTGATACTTTTGCTGCACTCGTTAAAAAGTGTAAAAACATTCAATAGTACTATAGAAGGAAGCATAAGGACAAATATGTTCCTAATTCTGGTCCTAAAAACACTTCTGGGAATTCTAAAGGAAAAAGGTTGCAGGTTAGACAGTCTGATAGTAAGTTCAAAAAGGTGGTAAATTCTAAGCCTGTAAATTTTGAATCTGCTCCTCAATGCTCTAAATGTGGTAAAGTTCATGCTGGGGTTTGCAGAAAAGAGCAAAGATTGTGTTACAAATGTGGCCAACCTGGGCATTTTATTAGGGACTGCCCCTTTAATGGGGGACAGGTTTCTACGATTCAAGCAACTCCGGCTCCTATTGTGGTTGAGGAACCATCTCTACCTCTCCCATCTCCAGTTGCCAAAGTATATGTCGTGACTCAGCAAGAGGCTGAGAGGTCAGCTAGTTTGGTACGAGGTATGATTTCTATTCGTGATGAAATGCTTAGTGTTTTGTTTGATTCTGGTGCCACACATTCTTTTATTGCTGATTATGTAGTCGAAGCATTTGGTCTGCATGTGATAAAAATGAAAACTCCTATGCATATTGTTATGGCAGTGGGAAGAGTTTTTAATGAAGACTATGTTTGTGAAAATGTGAAATTCAAGTATGATGGCAGGGAATATTCTGCCGATTTTATCGTATTACATCTTGTCTCGGTGAATTTAATCTTGGGGATGGATTGGTTGTCTAAGTACTTTGTGAAGATTGACTGCTGCAGTAAAACCATTTTTGTCTCGTCAAATGATGAAGAGAGGGAGTCTCCTTATTCGTCTGTTCTTCGGGTTGTAAAGGCCTTGAAGGAAGGAGATTCCAGGTTTGTTTTATTGGGAGGTCTGGTTGGCGTCAACAAGGAGCCAATTTCTGTTATTCTGATTGTCTCCGAGTTTGAGGATGTCTTTTCGGATGAAATTCTGCACTTTCCTTCAGAGAGGGAAATTGAATTTGCAATTGACTTGTTACCTGGCGTGGGGCCTATCTCTCTTGCCCCATACCGGATGTCACCTCTAGAATTATCTGAATTGAAGAAGCAGATTGAAGACTTGTCCAGTAAAAATTTTATCAGACCGAGTGTGTCTCCGTGGGGAGCACCGGTGATTTTTGTTAAGAAGAAGGATGGGGCTATGAGATTATGTACAGACTACCGGCAGTTGAACAAGGTTACTGTTAAGAATAAGTATCCTTTGTCGCGTATAGATGATTTGTTGGATCAGTTGCGTGGTGCGACTGTATTTTCTAAGATTGATCTCCAGTCCGGGTATCATCAAATTCGGATAAAGCCGGATGACGTTCCGAAGACAGCTTTCAGGTCCCGATATGGACACTATTAGTATCTGGTTATTCCATTTGGGCTTACAAATGCACCGGCCCTTTTCATGAGTTATATGAATCGGATCTTTAAAGCCTATCTGGATCAGTTAGTGGTTGTCTTTATTGATGACATACTGATATATTCAAAGAGTAAAGAATAGCATTCTGAGTATCTAAAGGTTGTTTTGCAGATTCTGAGAGAGCATCAGTTGTATGCTAAGCCGTCAAAATGTGAATTCTGGCTTTCTGAGATACAATTTCTGGGTCATGTCATCTCAGCTGAAGGAGTGGCAGTGGACCCGAGTAAGATTGAAGCAGTGTTAGAATGGGAACGTCCTAAAATATTACAGAGATCAGGAGTTTTCTTGGTTTGGCTGGGTATTATAGGCGTTTTATTGAGGGATTATCACGGATGGTACTGCCTTTGACACGGTTAACCCGTAAGGGGAACCCATTTGTGTGGACCCAAGAATGTGAAGTGAGTTTTCAGGAGTTAAAAAGGAAGTTGACTACAGCTCCGGTATTGATATTGTCGGATCCTACCAGTAAATTTGTAGTGTATTGTGATGCTTCTAAGTTAGGGTTAGGCTGTGTGCTAATGCAGTTTCGTCAGGTGGTCGCGTATGCTTCTCGGCAGTTAAAGCCACATGAGGAGAACTATCCGACACACGATCTTGAGTTGGCAGCCGTAGTGTTCGCATTGAAAATCTGGCGACACTTTCTATACCAGGTCGATTTCATTGTCTACAGTGACCACAAAAGTTTGAAATATCTGTTTGATCAGAAAGAGTTGAATATGAGGCAATGCCAATGGGTGGAATTCCTGAAGGATTATGATTTTGAATTGCAATATCACCCCGGTAAGGCCCATGTAGTAGCAGATGCTTTACGAAGAAAGACGCTTGGTATGGCCAATTTGATGATTTCTGAGTATAATTTGATTGAGAAATTCAGGGATCTCCGCATTCCTGTGAATACAGAGGATATTCTGCATTTATTGACTACTACGGTAGTCCAGAACTCATTAGTTGAGCGGATTAAAGAAGCTCAATTGCTTGATGAAGAGATTCAGTCTATGAAAGAGCAGGACTTTGTGTCCACGGATAGGTTCAGTCTTAAATTTTACAAAGATCGGATCATTGTTCTGAAGGGTCAAATGGTGGATGAGGTATTGGCTGAGGGCCATATGGGTAAGTACACTATCCATCCTGGTGCTACCAAGATGTACCAAGACTTAAAACGAAATTTCTGGTGGTCGGGAATGAAGAAAGACATTGCTCTGTTTGTGAGTAAGTGTTTGACATGTCAGAAAGTTAAGATTGAGCATCAGAGACCTTCTGGATTACTGTAGCCCTTAGATATTTTGGAATGGAAATGGGTCAGTATTTCTATGGATTTTGTAGTGGCATTACCGAGAACTCAGGCTGGTTTTGATTCTATCTGGGTAGTTGTTGACAGATTGACAAAGTCTGCACATTTCATACCAGTCAAAATGAGTTTCTCTACAGAGCAGTTGGCTCGGGTGTATGTAAGGGAGATTGTGAAACTGCATGGTGTTCCTTAAAGTATCATTAGTGATCAGGACCCTAAACTTACTTCTCGACTTTGGGAGGCAATGCAACAGGCATTCGGTACACAGCTGAGGCTGAGTACGGCTTATCATCCCCAGACTGATGGTCAGACTGAGAGGACTATTCAGACCCTGGAGGACATGTTAAGGGCTTGTGCCTTAGAGTAGGGAAATGCATGGGATAAGTATCTTCCTTTGGTGAAATTTTCCTACAATAATAGTTATCATGCCAGTTTGGGCATGGCTCCCTATGAAGCTTTGTATGGCCGTAGGTGCAGGGCGCCTAAGTGTTGGTCAGAAATTGGTGAGAGGCAGTTATTTGGGCCTGATATGGTCCAAGAGACTACCAATCAAATTATGATGATTAAGGATCGATTGAAGAAAGCACAGAGTCGCCAAAAGAGTTATTATGATGCAAAGCATCGACCCCTTGAATTTTCAGAAGGGGATCATGTATTTATCCTTTTGTCTCCGACTACGGGTGTTGGGCGTGCTCTAGGAGTGAGGAAGTTGAGTCCTAGGTTCATTGGCCCCTACCAGATTATAAAGAGGGTCGAACCAGTGCCTTACTGTAAGAACCTGCACCGTTACATAAGGTATTTAATTAATTAGTTATGCAAAATTAGGAAATGATTCCATAATTGACCCTAATAATTATGATGAGGCTCTAATAATTATAGTAAGTGATTTAGAATGCTGAAAGTCGCTTTTCGGAAGAAAAGTGCAGATACCGGTTCTGGTAGTCGAAATAAATGCGTACCGAAAAAGTATCTTGGAAAATTACAATAAGTGCATGATAATTACTAGAATAATATAAAGGACTTGTAAAACGAGTTTCAAGTCCAAATAATGAGAACTGGTGCCAGAAACTGATATTGGCTATGAAAAGCGCGTACCGAAAAGGTGCTCAGAAAAATATAAGAAAAATATGATAATTCTTGTAAAATTGATTAGGTTAAGAATCCAAAGTTTGGGATTAAAATGTTAAGCGTAGCCATTAAAGTTAATACTGCGTGTTTATTTGTTTAGTGGCTATATATACACTTACTAAGGGCACAATGCCCTAGAAAACAGAATTTCCAGCGTGAGTTGTTGGTGGAGGCTGACCAGAATAGTGCTCCATTGCTCTTCCCTTCATTTCTTGGCCAAGTTATCACCTTTGATGCTTGTTCCTTCTTTTTAAACACTTGGTGAGGGTGCGAGCTAGCTTTGGGACTGCTTTGTTGGTCTTTTTCTGAGTTGAGAGAGCTGTTTTGGGTGAAGGTGTGGGGCTGAGTTTGTGTTGTGTGGTGTAGAAGCCTTGGGTTTGGTGGTAGAGGCTTCAAGTAGCTTCCTTGGTGAGGAAAGAACTCACCTTGTTGCTCCATTTTCGTTCTCCCTAAAGTCAGTACCTTGGAGCTGACTTGTGAGCTCCAAGAGCACCATTGTGGAGTTGTTTCAAGCTTGGGTAAGCTTTACCACCTTTGATCTTGAGTCTTGGAGCTTAAAATAGAACCTTGATGCATGTAAAGGTTAAAAGATGATAACTTAATGTTGGGTAATGCTTAACACACTTAGAAATGCATGCTTAAGTGTCTAAAATCAGTAAAAACCCATCCTTGGATGGATATCTTCGCAAAAATGCAGAAACTGCATTCTGTCGTGAAATATCCGAATATTTGCCCGTGGATATTGATATCCGGATATTGATATCCGGATATTGATATCCGGATATTGGATATTCGGATATTGACAGTGAGATATTCAGATATTTCATATCCAGATATGCCCCTGAGGAATATCCGGATATTCTGGGATTTCGTAGAACAGTAGCTGTGTTGTGTGCACAGTAGGCTATTGGGGGTTTGTGGACCCTATATTGATGAAGTTGAACTTCTGTTTTAATTGAACTAAGTCAGAATCATGTGATTAAGGGCTTATGGCTTGTGAGAAGCCTTAAGACATAATTCGTAATATGAAAACGTCGTCTTTATGTTTACGCTTTTGAGCTATGAATGTTGATATACTTGCTGGTCCTAAATCAGATTGTGATCTGCTGTGTGTTGGACTTTGAGCTTGTGGCATTGGATAGCTCGCTTAGAGGTAAGCTTTCGTGTCCTCGGTTTAGCCATGTTGTGTTTCCACCATGTCCCATGCGGGTATGGTTATATGCATGCTGTGTTACATGCTTTTGATGTTTTGGAAATGCTGTTGAGTTGTTATATGCTAGTGTCTTTATGATATGCATGTGGTGTTCCACTTATACGGTAAGCCTGAGTATGTGGTACATACAATATGCTGAGGCTGTGGGTGAGGTACAAGCGATGTTCCTTATAATATCTATAGGAGATAGACGTATTCCTGCATTTCTCTGGCCAGCAGAATAGTATCAACACACATGTCATGAATATCTGTTACACTGCATAGTTTTGGAACTTATATTGATATAAATGCTTTTAGAACTTATATTGCATATGTAAGTGAGCTTGGGGTGGAAGATCCTTGAGGACCCCTTGTCTTACTGAGATTTCTAGTTTAGAGATCTCACCCCACGTTTGGGGCGCTTATTTCAGGATCAGGTAATGTCGAGACCTCAGGCGGCAGGAGGACGGAGCTGAGTTAGAATTGCTGTTATTTATGCTGACATGTTGGATGTTGCTTTATGCTTTTAGCTTCAGCTTATGATTATGTTTTATCTTGTTGAGACGTTGTTTATTTGGTGAGCATGAGGATTGTCCATGACACATAGACTGGTTTATGTCTTGTTTTATTTGGAGTTGTAATAATGTATCAGGATGTTGTCCGGACTACTTGATGTAGATCTGTGATGTAGATACTCACCTTATTTATATATTGAGGTATTTCAGTAGATGTCTTATTGCAATTTACATACAGGCATTGTTTTTATGAAATTGATTAAGTAATCAACTTGGCTAAGTATAATGACGTCATAATTGAAAAGAAAAAGATAGTATGATAACATTACCGGTTATACACGGGGTGTTACATTTTATGGTATCAGAGCAACGGTTCAAGGGAAAAACCTGTATGTATTGCATAACTTAAGATGTTTCGTTGTGTCTGTCTTGTGTGTTTACTCTATTGGATTGTGTTATGATGATGCATATGTAATCGCATTGCGTGGGCCTGATCAACTCATAATTTGTGTAACTTGTGCAGAGTCATGGTAGGATCCAAAAGAACACGAGAGACTGCTGAGGGTCAACCCGACCCAATCCTGACTGCATTGGCTGAGATGCAGGAGGCCACTAGATTGGCCAACGTGGCAATGATGGACGCCGTTAGAGAGGCGAACCGAAAAGCCACGGAGGATGTTCGTGAGGCAAACAGGAGGACGCCTGAGGATGTCCTCAAGGTGAACCGGATGGCAAACATGACCATGATGAGAGTCATGTTGGAGGAGATGAGGGCTGGTCCTGCTGTTGGCAAGTTCCCTCCTCCACCACCTCCACCTCCACCGCCACCACCGCCGCCGCCTCCACCTAGTCTGCAGGATGAGAGCCAGAGCCGTGTCGAGGGCACTGGTCTTGGTACGGGGGTGATGGAACCCTTTGGGGAGCCGGCTGAAGATAGAGATGTGATTGATCGCCGGCTGAATGCTTTCCGAAAGCATAAGCCACCTCCTTTTGATGGGTCTCATGATCCTATTGCTGCGGTGCGATGGCTTCAGACGCTAGACAAGATCTTTCGGGTCATGCAGTGTTCAGATCTGCAGAAGCTGATGTTCGCTACTTACATGCTGGAGGGCGATGCCCATGAGTGGTGGACGAACATTTCTCATGTCTACGAGATGCAGGGCCATAAGATGACGTGGCCATTCTTCGAGGAATATTTTCTGGGTCAGTACTTCTCGTATGATGCACAGGAGAGGAAACAAGGGGAGTTTGACAGGTTGGTTTAGGGCTCGTTGTCTGTTGACGAGTACCCGGCCAAGTTCAATGAGCTGGTGAAGTTTTCACACTTTCGAATGGCGAGTCCTACTCCGACATTTTTGGCTGCTAAGTTCCGTAGAGGACTTAGTAAGGATATTGCTGGTTACCTTGCTAGATGTGCTTCGAGAGACTTTGGGGCACTGGTACAACAGTGTCGGGATATTGAAGATTTCTACAGCACGAGCAAGGCAAAGAGAGCCAAGGTCGCTGAGACGATGACGAAGGTAGCAGCTGGTAGTTCCACTTCTTGGAGGGACAAGAAGTTTGGGAACAAGGGCAAGGGAAAGCAGATGGCAGCTCGGCAGGCGCTGAATCAGTTAAAGAGGACTTCTGCTCAGGGGAGAGCAGCGAGACCTCCTGCTCTTAGGTGTTCGGGATGCGGGAAGACTCATTTTGGGCTGTGTTCTACCGGCCAGTTGATTTGCTTTCAGTGTGGCAAGGAGGGCCACTTCTCCAGAGACTGTCCGTCGGCGACGGCGACGGCTTCTGCAGTGCCACTCCAGATGGTTACCCTTCCACCTACTTCGACAACAGCAGTGCCACCGTCTACGGGGCGTGTTTATACCCTGGATCGTCAGCAGTCGGATCGAGTTCCGAACCTTGTCAGAGGTACTGTTACTGTTTGTACATCAGCTGTTGATGTTTTGTTTGACTCTGGGGTTACGCATTCTTTTGTTGCAACCCTAATTGCTGTGGGGCTTGAGTTGCCCATGTATGTGCTTTCTCCACCGTTGCGGGTTACCACTGCCACCGGAGAAAGATGTGATTCTACCACTGTACATCGAGATGTCGTGTTTCAGTGGGAGGGCCGTGAGTTCTCGGTAGATCTGATAGGATTGTCGATGGCCAACTTGGAGGTTATTCTGGGCATGGATTGGTTGTCCAGGAATTGTGCATTGATTGATTGTTGTGCCAAGCGTGTGGTGATGTCTCCGTTTGATTCCACAGCTAGTTCCTCGCCGTACATTTCTTTGCTGCTGGCTAGGAGAGCCTTAAGAGCTGGGGCGTTTGGTTATGTCATGTTAGGAGGTTTGGTGAGTGGGACACAGGAGGACATCATTGGCATTCCTGTGGTGAGGGAATTCCTCGAGGTGTTGCCTGAGGAGATTCCTGAGTTTTCGTCACAGAGGGAGATAGAGTTCTCCATAGATCTGTTACCTGGTGTGGGGCTTATTTCATTAGCTCCATACCGGATGTCGCCACCGGAGCTGGCAGAGCTGAAGAAGCACATTGAGGATCTATCAGTGAAAGATTTCATCCGACCGAGTGTGTCTCCTTGGGGAGCACCGGTAATCTTTGTGAAGAAGAAGGACGGGACAATGCGATTGTGCACCGACTACAAGCAGCTGAACAAGGTGACGATCAAGAACAAGTATCCCCTTCCGCGGATTGATGATCTGTTAGATCAGCTCAGGGGTGCTTGCGTGTATTCGAAGATTGATCTCCGGTCCGGATACCATCAGATTCGGGTGAAGCCGGAGGATGTCCCTAAGACCGCATTTCGCTCGAGATACGGTCATTTTGAGTATTTGGTGATTCCGTTTGGACTCACCAATGCACCTGATGTGTTCATGGATTACATGAATCGGATTTCCAGCCGTACTTGGATCAGTTTGTAATCATCTTCGTTGACGATATCTTGATTTACTCCAAGACGGAGGAGGAGCATGTGGAGCATCTGAGGATTGTTCTGCAAGTGCTGAAGGAGAAGAAGCTGTATGCGAAGCCTTTAAAGTGTGAGTTTTGGCTCAAGTCTGTGAAGTTTCTTGGGCATGTTATTTCTGCTGAAGGAGTTGCAGTGGATCCGAACAAGATCGAGGCCGTACTGGATTGAGAGAAGCCCAAGACAGTTACGGATGTGACGAGCTTTCTGGGTCTGGCAGGTTACTATCGGAGGTTCATCAAGGGTTTCTCTGTAACAACCCGTTACGTACCGGTATTGTTAACATCAATTATGATATTAAGCGCAGTTACAATCACAACAATTCATTTATAAAAATACGAATAAACTTTTTTCGATTATTACGCGAGCATTTAAAACAATAAAACGCGTAATAATTAAAAGCTGTGACAATAACTGTTAACTCTTGCGGAATATTTATTTTATCTATTTTTACATCACAATATACTTATTATAAGTTACTAAGGGGTTCCCATAAACCCACTTTGCCAATTACCAAACTTTACGTTTTTACCTATTCGGATATGGTTCACTCCTAAAATTTCTGTTAACACACCGCTCACAACCAGACCTCCTTCTCAGGTTATATCTTTGTCTTACTTAATTCTCTTTTCAACAAGCTATCACACGCTCAATTCGGAGCTCATTTGCTCCGGTTATCGCCGTTTGAAGTTGGATAAGCGAAATAGCCAACTAACCCCAAAACAGCTCTAAACCTCTCTCACTCCACGAATTACTGCACTCAATCCACTCATTCACTTTCTCTCAAATTTTTACACCATAAACTAGACACCTAAATCTTCGATTTGATGATATATCATACGCTTAATTTGACTGAGAAACGAAGCGGGAATTAATTTCCCAAAAACTGGCCAGAACAGCCCCTGCATCAGAGCTCCCTGGACAGTCCTAACTCAATAAATTCCACAGGTCTGCGTACAACCCAGAACTGGCTCATATTTTAGCACCATGTATGGGACATCTCAAGCTTCAAAATGGCGTATGGCACGTCCCTATCGGACATCTGTAGAGGGAGATATGCTCTCCCGAAGTTCACCTAAAATCTGCCAATTCTACAGAAAATTCGCCAGAGTTTCCTTTGTTTTTCCACTAATCCCCAAATTTGTACAAGCTCACTAATGCCTCAAAGTACCTAATAATCCAACAATAATACAGTAATAATCCAATGGGTGGCACACACAAGGACCAACAACGCCTTGGGGCACTTACAACCCAATCCAGTTTATAGTTATTAGGCAGTTTATACTATAGAGCTCACATTATATTCCTTACTTGTTTCAATCACAAAGGTCCCATTTACATGTAGTTTCACAATATAAGCATATAATCATAACTCTAACATAGGCCTAAAATCCTTCCATCTTAGTACATCATGCATCTCTTTTACATTTACAACATATACTTAAATATTACAACTTACGACTTCAACTTCAAATTACCCTTTACAATATTACAACTCCAATTACAAATTTAAACATAAATTCAAATGATACAAACTACTAGACCTAGGCATGCCAATATGAACAATATGCCAAATACTGAAAATGTTCCTCTATCACTCTGCGGGCCTCTTGCCCGCTGCTCCAACGCCACAGGTACATCCTGAAATAAATGCCCCGAGACGGGGTGAGATATACGAATATATCTCAGTAACCCAGAGGTTCTGGAGAAAACTCCGCCCAATGGTTCACTTCGATGCATATGAATAGAATACAACAACCAATTTTTAAAACGGGATATAGCAAGGGTTTTAGAGAAATGGGGAATATAAAGATACAAACTACGACGATACGGGATGGTAACCCCAATTCCACGTACGCCCTGGGCATATATAAGCCTATGGGTATCATCCAAGGTGCGTTCAAAAAAACCACAACCATGATGCCCCAACCATCCAAAACGCCAAAGACATTCCTAGTGTGCTCCTACCCGGATCACACACCATGACCCACGGTCAACTGGAACTCCCTCTTGGAGACCTATCCAGTGGAAGTCCGAAACTGCCCGAAGGCTAATAAAACTGTCTACTGGCCAGAGACTCGGTACATAAGTACCCATTGTAATAATGCATGCATGCTCATGTGTTCTACACTACTCATATACACTTCCTACCGTTGCCATCAACTGGCAAGGTGGAACAGAAAAGGGGAACAAGCCCCAGTACTAAGAGGTTACCTTAAATATTGTTTTCACAAGCTCCGCAGCAGCTTATCTCTCAACTTGGTACACAGCAGAATGCCTACATAGAGGACATTCCCAATCACTCATAGTTCAAACAATACATGCTAATTTACAATTATACATGCATTGAACAAATTACTTACCTCAATCCACTTGGTCCAGGACCAAGGGCAACTCCCTGATTCAAGATTCAGGATTCAAGTCAACGTACGGCAACCTATACAACCATGTACAGCCGTCAGTATACGTCAATTTACGTCAAAACGCGAAAAAAAACACAAAAATACTTCCCATCACCATGATGGTTCGGCCCTTGTAGTGTTATTTTAGGATTTATTTTTCTAAATTTTCTTTCTCATTTTATTATGCTTCCTTAGGTTGCCAAAAGGCCAATTCAAGTGTCGTTTTTCCGTTTTACGTCTTTTACTCATCGTTTTGCTAAATAATTCACTCTAGGTTCATTTATGTCCCTAAACACAAGTTATTATTTTCCATTGATTCTAACATTTTCCAACCACCACACAACCCATCTAAGTACCATATAACTACTCAAATCATCATCCAAATCATCTTTCAACATCATTTCACTCATTTTTCCTTTAAAGGCCAAGTTGTGACCTAGAGCATTCCAAGGATTTCCTCTCAATTTTAATCACTTCAACCCTCACACAATCCATTATATCATCATACAATCATACCACAATTCACCAAACAAAGCCTCAACACAAAACTCAAAAGTCCAAAGTCATGACCTCAAAATCCACTAAGTTAAATATCATCAATTTTCACTTAAAATTTTCATTGCATTTCTAGCTTTAATACATCATTCTAAGGCATTATCATCTAATACACATTTTCCAATTGAGCTCTCTAACATCACATATCAACCATGCAAGGTCTAGGGTTCAAGATTCAAATCATCACATTCAATCAATTAAAATGCAAGAACACTCACCTAAATGGAAGGTACAAGGCTCCTCCTAAACATACTCCACCATTGGAGCACCTAGAAGCTCCATTAACACATTCCCCAAACTGGCACGTTTTGCCCTTTCTTTGTATTCTGGCCTAATCTTTAGGATTTTCACTAATCCATCACTTAATTATTCACTCAATGTATTAATTACTTAATTTAGAATTGTGAGGTGTTATATTCTCCATTATGGTTCTCCCTTTGGCTCGCCTTACCCAGAAGGAGACTCCCTTTGTGTGGACTCGCGAGTGTGAGGATTGTTTTCAGGAGTTGAATGAGAGACTGACTACTGCTCCTGTGTTGGTCCTTCCTAATCCTGCGCTCGAGATTGAGCTTTACACCAACGCCTCCGGGAAGGGGCTAGGTTGTGTGTTGATGCAGTTGGGCAAGGTGATTGCCTATGCTTCGAGGCAGCTGAAATCTCATGAGGAGAACTACCCTACTCATGACTTGGAGTTGGCTCCTATTGTGTTTGCTTTCAAGATTTGGAGGCATTATCTTTTTGGTTTGAGGTTTGTGGTGTTCAGTGACCACAAGAGTTTGAAGTACCTGTTCGACCAGAAGGAGTTGAACATGAGGCAGAGGAGATGGATGGAGTTCATAAAGGACTACGACTTCGAGCTGAGGTATCATCCTGGCAAGGCCAATGTGGTAGCTGATGCTTTGAGTTGGAAATCCAGTAGCTCATCCAGTTTGTTACTTGGTAAAATCGATGTGGTTGAGAAATTCCGAAACCTGGCAGTGACCGCTCCGTGTGAGAGTGTACTTCTCGAGTTAGAAGCAGCAGACGTTGTGAACAAGCTGTTCGAAAAGATCAAAGAGGCACAAGTTCAGAGAGAGTGTCTGGAATATGTGAAGAACCAGGCCGGTGTGTCTTGGAATGATGATGGACTTCTTTTGTTTCAGCAGAGGATCGTGATTCCTCGAGGTCCGTTGACCGAAGAGGTTATGGCAGAGGGCCATAAGGGCCAGTTTTCTATCCACCCTGGTGCTACTAAGATGTATCAAGACCTGAAGAAGAACTTCTGGTGGCCAGGAATGAAGAAAGATGTTGTTGTTTTTGTGTCTAAATGTTTGGTTTGCCAGGAGGTGAAGATTGAACATCAGAGGCCGTCTGGTGAACTTCAACCTCTTGAAGTACCACAGTGGAAGTGGGAAGGTATTTCCATGGATTTCGTTGTGGGTTTGCCTAAGACTCAGGGTTGTGACTCTATCTGGGTCATTGTGGACAGGCTGACCAAGTCTGCCCATTTTCTTCCAGTGAAGGTGAGCTTCACTACAGAGCAGTTGGCCAAGCTTTATGTTCGCGAGATTGTGAGGCTTCACGGGGTGCCCGAGAGTATCATCAGTGATAGGAACCCGAAGTTCACATCTCGGTTCTGGGAGGCGCTGCAGGAGGCTTTTGGTACGCAGTTGAGATTGAGTACCGCCTATCACCCTCAGACTGATGGACAGACTGAGAGGACTATCCAAACCTTGGAGGACATGTTGCGGGCTTGCACGTTGGAGCAGGGCTCGGCATGGGATAGGTACCTCATGTTGGTTGAATTTTCGTACAACAACAGCTTTCATGCTAGCCTGGGCATGACGCCCTACGAAGCACTGTATGGTAGGAGGTGTCGAACTCCTACTTGTTGGTCTGAGGTTGGGGACAATGACCTTTTTGGCTTGGACTTTGTCCAAGATACCACCCAGCAGATCCAGATGATCAGAGATAAGTTGAAGCAGGCGCAGAATCGCCAGAAGAGCTACTATGATGTCAAGCATCGTCCACTAGAGTTCAGTGAGGGTGAGCACGTGTTTGTGAGACTTTCACCTGTCACTGGTGTTGGTCGGGCACTCTGAGTGAGGAAGCTGAGCCCGCGATATATTGGGCCGTACCAGATTCTTGGTAGAGTAGGACCTGTTGCCTACCGGCTTGCCTTACCTCCGAACTTGGCTAACATCCCCGACGTGTTTCACGTGTCTCAGCTTCGGAAGTACACAGCAGATCCGTCGCACGTGGTGCAACCTGATGATGTGAAGGTTCGGGAGAACCTGAAAACTCCTGTCGGACCACTCAGAATTCTCGATCGCGGCGAGAAGCAGCTGAGGAACAAGATCATTCTGATGGTCAAAGTACAATGGACGGGAAGAACTCCTGAGGAGCGTACTTGGGAGCGTGAGGACGAGCGTCTCCGGCAGTACCCCGAGTTTCGACCAGGTATGTTTCTGATTTTGAGGTCAAAATCCTAAAAAGGTGGGGTGAATGTAAGAACCTGCACCGTTAAATAAGGTATTTAATTAATTAATTATGTAAAATTAGGAAATGATTTCATAATTGACCCAAATAATTATTATTAGGCTCTAATAGTTATAGTAAGTGATTTAGAATGCTGAAAGTCACTTTTCGGAAGAAAAGTGCAGATACCGGTTCTGCTAGTCGGTATAAATGTGTACCGAAAAATTATCCAGGAAAATTACAATAAGTGCATGATAATTACTATAATAATATATAGGACTTGTAAAACGAGTTTCAAGTCCAAATAATGAGAACTGGTGCCAGAAACTGATACTGGCTATGAAAAGCGCGTACAAAAAAGGTGCTCAGTAAAATATAAGAAAAATATGATAATTCTTGTAAAATTGAGTAGGTTAAGAATCCAAATTTTGGGATTAAAACGCTAAGTGTAGCAATTAAATTTAATACTGCGTGTTTATTTGTTAAGTGGCTATATATACACTTACTAAGGGCACAATGCCCTAGAAAACAGAATTTCCAGCGTGAGTTGTTGGTGGAGGCTGACCAGAATAGTGCTCCATTACTCTTCCCTTCATTTCTTGGCCAAGTTATCACCTTTGATGCTTGTTCCTTCTTTCTAAACACTTGGTGAGGGTGAGAGCTAGCTTTGGGACTGCTTTGTTGGTCTTTTTCTGAGTTGAGAGAGCTGTTTTGGGTGAAGGTGTGGGGCTGAGTTTGTGTTGTGTGGTGTAGGAGCCTTGAGTTTGGTGGTAAAGGCTTCAAGTAGCTTCCTTGGTGAGGAAAGAACTCACCTTGTTGCTCCATTTTCGTTCTCCCTAAAGTCAGTACCTTGGAGCTGACTTGTGAGCTCCAAGAGCACCATTGTGGGGCTATTTCAAGCTTGGGTAAGCTTTATCACCTTTGATCTTGAGTCTTTGAGCTTAAAATGGAACCTTGATGCATGTTAAGGTTAAAAGATGATAACTTATTGTTGGGTAATGCTTAACACACTTAGAAATGCATGCTTAAGTGTCTAAAATCAGTAAAAACCCAACCTTGGATGGATATCTTCGCAAAAATGCAGAAACTGCATTCTGTCGTGAAATATTTGGATATTTGCCCGTGGAATATCCGGATATTGATATCCGGATATAGGGATCTGGATATCCGGATATTGGATATCCGGATATTGACAGTGAGATATCCGGATATTGCATATCCGGATATGCCCCCGAGGAATATCCGGATATTCTGGGATTTCGTAGAACAGTAGCTATGATGTGTGTACAGTAGGCTATTGGGGGTTTGTGGACCCTAGATTGATGAAGTTGAACTTCTGTTTTAAATGAACTAAGTCAGAATCATGTGATTAAGGGCTTATGGCTTGTGAGAAGCCTTAAGACATAATTCGTAATATGAAAACGTAGTCTTTATGTTTTCGCTTTTAAGCTATGAATGTTGATATACTTGCTGGTCCTAAATCAGATTGTGATCTGCTGTGTGTTGGACTTTGAGCTTGTGGCATTGGATAGCTAGCTTAGAGGTAAGCTTTCGTGTCCTCGGTTTAGCCATGTTGTGGTTCCACCATGTCCCATGGGGGTATGGTTATATGCATGCTGTGTTACATGCTTTTGATGTTTTGGAAATGCTGTTGAGCTGTTATATGCTAGTGTCTTTATGATATGCATGTGGTGTTCCACTTATACGATAAGCCTGAGTATGTGGTACATACAATATGCTAAGGCTGTGGGTGAGGTACAAGCGATGTTCCTTGTAATGTCTGTAGGAGATAGACGTATTCCTGCATTTCTCTGGCCAGTAGAATAATATCAACACACATGTCATGAATATATGTTGCACTGCATAGTTTTGGAACTGATATTGATATAAATGCTTTTAGAACTTATATTGCACATGTAAGTGAGCTTGGGGTGGAAGATCCTTGAGGACCCCTTGTCTTACTGAGATTTCTAGTTTAGAGATCTCACCCCATGTTTGGGGCACTTATTTCAGGTTCAGGTAATGTTGAGACCTCAGGCGGCAGGAGGCCGGAGCTGAGTTAGATTTGTTGTTATTTATGCTGACATGTTGGATGCTGCTTTATGCTTTTAGCTTCAGCTTATGATTATGTTTTATCTTGTTGAGACGTTGTTTATTTGGTGAGCATGGGGATTGTCCATGACACATAGACTGGTTTATGTCTTGTTTTATTTGGAGTTGTAATAATGTATCAGGATGTTGTCCGGACTACTTGATGTAGATCTGTGATGTAGATATTCACCTTATTTATATATTGAGGTATTTCAGTAGATGTCTTATTGCAATTTACATACAGGCATTGTTTTTATGAAATTGATTAAGTAATCAACTTGGCTAAGTATAATGACGTCATAATTGAAAGAGTAAATACCCTTTTTGGTCCTCAAAAAATTTCATGAGGCCCGTTTTAGTCCCTAGAAAATTAAAAGGCCCATCGTGGTCCCTCAAAAATTCAAAAGGACCCATTTAGTTGAAATTGTGGTCCCTCACAAATTCAAAAAAGACTCATATTAGTCCTCAAAAGGACTAAAATGGGTCCAATTTAAATTTTTTAGGGACCACGATGGTCCTTTTTATTTGCTAGGGACTAAAACGGGCCTCGTGAAATTTTTTGAGGACCAAAAAGGGTATTTACTCTTGAAAAGAAAAAGATTTTTCACAATTTTTTATTTAAGCGCAGCTTAATACGATAGTATGATAGCATTACCGGTATACACGGGGTGTTACACTTACCAGCTTTCCTTACCTCCACATCTGTCAAATCTGCATAATGTGTTTCACATCAGTCAACTTCGAAAATACGTGTCAGATGCATCCCACATTGTACAACCGGACAATATCGAAGTAAGAAAAGACTTGAAGTTTGTTGTAGGACCGTTGAAGGTTCTAGCACGTGAAGAAAAAGTGTTAAGAAACAAGACTATTCGCATGATCAAGGTACAATGGGAAGGATTGACCCCTGAGGACGCAACTTGGGAGCGGGAGAGTGAAATTCTCCAGCGGTACCCTGAGTTTGACGTCAGGTATATGTTATATTTGATATTTGATTTTGTGGGCAAAATCCTTAAAATGTAGGGTGAATATAATGACCCCAAATGGTAAATCATAATTAGAGGTTTAATTTAAGGATTTAAATACCATAATTAGATTGAGTGAGTGATTCCGAGTATTTTGGCTGTAATCATGACTATGTTATGAACAGTGTGTTCTGTCGGAGAATTCGCAGTCTTGTGAATTAACCGGTAGAGCATAAATAAGCAAAATAATTTTAGAGACATAATTTGACAATTCTGACGACAAATATGAGTTCAGAATGAAAAATTGTATAGTTTGGCACTTTCCGTGAAAATCTCGTGAATAATGTTTCTACCGGGTATTTGTACCGCTGTTTAAGCAACCGGTAGAGTCCAGAAATAAATAATAATTGATGAAATAAGAATAAGAAATTCCAATATATGCCAAACAAGTCAATATAGGCTCAAGGAAATGACAAGTGTATAAGTTTTAAGTTTCAAAAATAAATAAAGTACAGTTAGTGGTTCACAGTGCATTTTGTCAAAAACGGTGTAGAAACCATATTGTGAATTATGAATATTGTTCCTTAGGAAATAAAAATTAATGTAAATGACTCTAGAAAAATAAAAATATATTTGTAGCTTTAAGTTAAGTTCCGGGTCATTTTGAGTAAAATACGCGATAGAAAAATAACCGGATTAAAAAGGGCTACATGTGCTCACCTTCTTAAGTCACTTAAGTCTCATTTCCAAATCAGTTTCTCTCTCCTCTCCTCACTCTCAAAACCGAGCTGCAGCCATGGGGGAAGGGTTAGGGTTTGTCTTTTTCTTTCTTTGATTTCTCCATGGTTAAGCCACCAAATCTTCCACCCAATATACCAATCTCATAGGAAATCATCCAAGGAAGCTATTCCACCCCTCCGTTTGAGCTGATTTCGTGTGTGGAGAGAGATACTTGTCATCTCATTTTCGTGACACTATTCATCAAGGAAGAAAAAGTGCATTTTTGAAGGAGCCTTGCTTGGAGATGTGTCTTCTAGGCTTTGGTAGTTGATTAGAGGTAACAAACCTCTATTTTCATGGTAGTGTCTTGATTATTTAAGTTATAAAATTATGAATATGCTTTGGTGGGAAAGCATTATGTTTTAAAAAAATTGATTTGATGATGAATCCTTGATATTTTGGATGTAGGAAATAAAAATGAGCATTGTATGTATGTAAAAAAAATTAGAGAAAAATCATATGCCTTTCATCTCTATGTTTCGGCCTTTGATAGGGTTAATAGGATTTATTGTGCAAATTTTAGTTGATGTATTAAGAGGGGTTTTATGTGTGCAAGTAAGTGGAATTTGGATGAGTTAGTAAGAATGTTAAATTTGAAAGAAAATCCTTTGAAACATACCCTTGATGTTTCGGCCTTGAAGGATTTAAAGGGCTTGAGATTCCCAAAAATTAAATTGGAACTTGGTATATATATATATATATATTTATGTACGTGTAGTTGTTAAATTAAGTGAGGAAAATGTATTGTAAAAGAGAAGGATCCTTGGAAATTCCTTTAAAGGATTTGACCTATAGGGTGTTTAGGGAAATATGTTGTCATATTTTATTTTAATAAAATATGTGTATTTCAAAGTATGAAAATGGTAAGTCATGAAGTGAAATGGTTTGAAAAGAAATCATGGAAAAATCTATTGATTTCCTAATTGTAGGCCCACAGTCCTTTAAAGTAAAATGCCATGATTTATGTTTGAAATTCTTAAGGGAATACTTGATTAAATTAAAGAACACCAACGATTATATGCCTTATGTATTGGCATAGCATTGGCAAAAACGTAAAGAAACGAAAAGAAGCGATAAAATGTATGCCTTATGTGAAAGCTAGGCATGATGGCAGTTTATTAATTTGTATTTATGGATTCTTGCTCTAGGTGTACCTAGAGACTAAAAAGGAATCGGAATCTCTTGAAGATATATAAGTAACTTGAGCCACAAGTAAGCAGATTGTTAAAGCTTCAAGAGGTAAGCTCTATGTTTAAGGAGTCTTTTCCTACTTGAGTGCTCCACCATGGTAGTGAACTGTGGTTGGATTGTATGAATGCTTTTTATGCTTTGTATAGATGCATTCATATAGAGTTATTTGATGATATGATATGTTTTGTTCTGATATGACTTCGGTAATATGATTTCTGTAATAATCTCTGGCCATTGATTGTATAGTACCCTAATGTCCGCTTTGGGGTCCTCCCTCGGGACTAATGGTGTACGCCTCTGATATGTCTGGTTCCGCTTTGGGGTCCTCCCTCGGGAACACGTGCATTGATTTCCGCTTGGGGTCCTCCCTTGGGAATGACGACGCACGCCTCTGTTATGATATGAATATATGCTTTGTTCTGTTATAATATCTGTTATATGTGCATTGTATACTATGTATCTAACTTTCATGCAAGAGTGAGCCATCAGTATGGAGAATTCGCTATAAACCTGGAGCTTAATGAGATTTGTAATCTCACCCCTCGTTGGGGCCATATTTTTAGGTGCCCAGATTCCCGGTGAGACCTCTCTAGTCAGGGACGCGACCCGTGGCTGAGAATTTTGGACGGATTGGATTTTGAGTAGCTGCAGGCTACTTCTATTTTGGAGTATAGTGCTTTCATTTAGTATTTCAGTATTTTGTGGATCATGATGTTAGATCCTTTATTTTGTATATGGCCTGTATATGTTTTGTACATGTCTGTCAGTTTGATGTATGTACATTTGAGTATTCAGGCACGTTATATGATGATGTAGTATTCAGATATGTTTACGTGTTGGATTGTATGCTGTTAGATATAGTGGCACGAAGCCATGTTATGCATGCGCCCATGGATGGGTATGTGATTATATTTGGATGCCTGGTATTTCTGAATTGATATGTTGTATAAACTATTTATCAAGAAATGCTTCTGAGTGGGATTGAAAAATCTCCAGTTGTCCGATTTATAGAGGAAACTCTGCCCGATTTTCGTTTACGCCAAGTAAGAATTAAAGTAGAAAAAGAAAAAGTTAGCTCGCATTTTTGTAAGTTAAGTCTTCCGCTGTTTCAGTTTATATCATGTGTATGTTAATTGAACCGGCTCGAGACAGGGATGTTACTACCCGCGACCTAGAGATGTATAAATCTCTCAATATAATGACTCCCAACTAAAACTAAGCTATGGGTTTTGTAAATGATGAAATTTGACACACTTTAGGCTTTGGAATGGATTGATTTCATCAATCCTAGCTCAAGTTATCAAGGATTGAAGTTCTCTCAAGCTTTTCTTTTCTTTTTTCCTTCCCTCTTTACTCTTTGTATCGTCGCGTGGAGAAGAAAAAGAAGAACACGAGGCTTTTAGTCCAATTTCACTTACATAAGTTAAGTGAAATTTAACTGGGTAAGAGCTTATCTATCTAATTATATCTATTCTTTACCAAACTTTACTCCATGGACTAGAATATTTTTCTAGTCATGTTTCTATTTTTACTTTTACCTTTTGAGTAATTTTGCGTACTCACATTTTTACCCCTTATATCATTTTAACTCATTTTTCACCAAATGTGACTTTATTTCTTTTTCTTCTACTTTTCTTATAATTATTCTTCAATATTATAATTAAAATTATTAATTCATAATTAAATTCACATTACATGTGAGGGTTATTATAAGTTCCAATAAAAACCTAATCAATATGTAAAATTGATGCAATAGCTTTGGTAATTCACATTGGAAAATTTTTGTCTTTACGCAACATTTGTCAAGTTTTCAAAACATTTAAATAATAAGGTATAAAGCATTATCCTCGTCAAATTTTTATGGAAAAAACGTGTATCATTTTAAAGGATATAAAGTTATGTCATTTTAAGTGAGAAAAAGAGATAGATAATGGAGGAAAGAGAGTAAACAAAAAAATATAAATGTGTGGGTTCCACTTCTTTGTAAGAGTGAATGGATATAAGTTGTGTCATTTAGAAAGACAAACACTTTTCTCAATTTTATTGGACTTTTATGCCACTTCATGATTTCTACCTGGTCAACTTTCCAAATTTTATGACCATTTAAAGCATTATCCTTTACGCCACATGGTAGTCGGATATGTTTCCTAAGTTGATGGTCATTTAAATAAGCATTTATATTTTTTATGTTGTCACCGTCTGTTGGTTTTTCACTCCCACACAAATATATATATATATATATATACAGGAAAATATTATAATTATTTTTTTTTGAAAGAATATTATAATTATTTTATGAAAATCAAAGAAGATATTTCCACCTAGTTTCGTGGATGTTACGCAGCAATTTCCGGTTTAGTTGATTTATAGATGAGAGTACGTGAGCCGGTGCACTAAATACACTTATCCCGCTTCATTCCGAAGATTAATAGCTTTAACCATGAACCCAACGATTAATGAGAGGTTGAAAGACGTTTCTCAACGGGGAGACGTACACGATCTCTACACGCTAATTCAAGAGAATCCACGCGTTTTGGAGGACATTGATGCGATACCATTCGTTGAAACTCCTTTGCATGCTGCTGCCTCTGCTGGGCTTCTCTCATTTGCTACCGAGATTATGAGACTAAAACCGTCGTTTGCCTGGAAGCTGAATGAGCAAGGATTCAGCCCTATCCACCTTGCTTTACAACAAGGACAAAGGAGAATGGTGGTTCGTTTTGTGCAAATCAATAAAGACCTTGTCCGAGTCAAAGGGAGGGAAGGCATAACTCCTCTGCATTTTGCAAGTCAAAGCGGAAATGTTGACCATTTAGTTTACTTCCTAGGTGCTTGCCCGGATTCAATTGAAGATGTAACTGTGAGAAGTGAGACTGCACTGCATATTGCTGTGACAAATGGACAGTACAGGGCTCTTCAAGTCTTGGTTGGCTGGCTCGAGAAATCAATCCTGACAGATGCCATGGAGTTAGAAATAAGAATATTGAACTGGAAGGATGAGGAAGGCAACACCATTTTGCACATTTCAGCAGGCTTAGGTGACCCACAGGTATCCTTCTATCTATATTTTGAACTTACTTTCGATTCATAACAAACAACCCATGGAAAAACTGCCGGGTACACCGATTATAGTGAAGATTTTATGTTGGGATATTGGTTAATAATGGACTAAAGAAAGACTATACAAGTGGGAGGATCCATAAATCTGATATCATAAGATTTTGAGTTGACAGATATCAGATTCACTTGTTATACTTAAGCTAACTTGGTCCTTTAGTGGTGGATGTGGACCGTGGTCTCCCTCCATAGGCTCCTCCAAGGGCCACCTGATATTTTAGATGGCTAAAACGAACTAACATTTTTTTTTTTTTTTTTTTTTCCAATAGGAACATTAATCTCTAACACTAAGAGGTTTTATATTTAAATTTAATCTGTAACAATTACATTGTTCATCAATTGGATTCCTTGGTAGCACAGCCGCTTCAATTGTTGGTAAAGACTATGAGGAATTATTTGAACGCCAAGAATTTGGAAAACTCAACAGCATTAGACATAGCAGCTGCCAATAATGCAGAGATGGAAAGAATATTAGTGAGTGGTGGAGCAAGACGGGGTTCATCAGTTGCTAACGCTCCCTCTCTTGCAGATACAATAATATCAAAGGTCCCAATTATTGATAAAATAATCATTTATGTACTTCGAACAATGAATATAACAGAGGACCAACGCAATGCTTTACTGGTAGTTGCTGCTCTTGTTGCAACCGCAACTTATCAATTTGCACTGAGCCCCCCAGGTGGAGTTTATCAGGCAAACGCTGGGGATAATAATGTGAACACTACTTCTCTCAATTCCAAAGCTACTGCTACCGGAGGAAACGCCGGGACATCGGTCATGTCTAATTTTGATTTCTTATACATATTCATTTTGAATACGCTTTCCTTTTCACTAGCAATCGTGACAATCTTTCTTATGATTCCAAGCGGGATTTGGGCTGCTATAGTGTCCTTACCACTGGCTTTCCTTGCCTCGGCCTATCTCTCTAATGCGCAGGTGATATCCCCTACCTCTGCTACATCATATGCCATTTACATTACTGTAATCTTATTCGTCGGGTTGTGGACGATGCTGCCATTGAAATTTTCAAGAGTGTACCGCAGACTTCGAGGGATATTCCAAACAGGGAATAGTAGAGGAGGAAATATATGGTAGTTAAAGTATTTCTGCTAATTTGCCACTTTGTTCAGTTGATCATTAGGGTGCCACACTCTGAATAGGGAACACCAATCAAGGTCTTGGGACAGCAGATATAAGGTACTCAAGTCAATTGGTCAAACCATATAAGTATTGTTTTTATATCCGTAATTTGATTTGTAATTTGTGCTCTTTCAAATTATTTCAGTTTATGAATGAATCAACATTTTAACTTTGTAATATTTTGAAACTTGCGTGCACAATTGCTCAAAAAAGAAATTTCAAAAATTGATACTGGCTTTGGTGCATATTTAGCACAATCAAGGTCAATGTAAGAACTATTGAGATAGTTGGACAATTTCAAAAGAAACCTATGTTTTATTCAATAAGGTATAACATATCATAAATGCCATAATTATACAAAAGCTACTTAATAATGCCATGCCCTTCAGACAATACTACTTTATTTTTGGTGTCTAAAAAGCTTTTGCTTGTGGTAATAAGTAATCGATAAACCTATGTTCATATGTTAAATTGTAATCTTAATGCTTACATCAATTTATAGGTATCAGTATCACGAACTCCATTGAAACGAATAAAATAAGTTGCTTGTTGTAACGCCTCGCAACTTGCAAGAATCAATGACTGTCTCCACACACTAATACGAGATTTTTCAGCGTGCTTTGTCCTCACTCGGACACTTTTCGGAAAAACTTCCGAAGAGGTCACCCATCCACGAATTGCCCCAAGTCAAGCACGTTTAACTATAGAGTTCTTCTGTTTCGGACTACCGAAAAGTAGATGCATCTTGTTAGTATAGGTAGTACCAATTAATTCTTATAAGTTATTCTCAACTTGTAACATCCCCAAATTTTTAATAATTTTAACAACAATAAAATATTCTTATAATAGAGAAATTTTCAAAAATAAAATAAAATAAAAATAATATTTAATTATTTATTAAGATCTTATATTTATTGCGAAAGCTAATCTAAAATTAATTTGGGGAAATGTTACCGCCGCACCTATACAAGGACAAGTGCAAGGCTCTTTATTACATTCATAAATATTACAATAAAATAAGAGATACGTCTTATACATAAAATTTAGGATTAGCAAAATTATCTGAGTAGTTATCCTCACTGCCCACTGCTAGCCGAATCCTTTGTATCTTGATTCACTGAAACTCTGCTCCCCCGCAGCCCCGCAGGATCATTGCAGTCAAACAAACACAAAAATCAGCAAAGCTGGTAATCCCAATCAAAATACAACTAATGTAATTAATAACAAATTAAATCAAATATCAAATAGTGATCAAATCAATTCCACATTAATCAAATCAAATATCAATATAATTGTAATATCTCGTTCTAGAACCGGTTTGTTAACATTACGTACGGCATCAAGCGCAGTTACAATCACAAGATTGAATTAAACACGGATAAACTTTTTCCTTTTTATTTATAAACATTTTTTTTTTAGTTTAAAATTCATTCCGTAATTAAAACAATCCTCGTAACGCGATTATAACTTAAATTATAAGTAGACTTCCTATTGTAAGTCTTATTTAAACCACCAAAGCTTAAAACTCACTTTTATCGTTCTTAAACACTAATCATAAATAATCTTTATTTATTTAAGAAATTCCTATACTACTTTTATGGTCTCCATCATCTTCTATGTTATATAATTCTTCATTAGCTACGCGTGGGTTCAAACCGCGATCAAATCAGAGCACCGTAGCCCAAGTTATGAGATTTCTAAGAAAATGGATGCTGAAATTCCCAGGACCCCACGCTCATAGCGTGAGTCCCACGCTAATAGCATGAAAATGCCCCAGGAGGCAAAGAGGTTGACGCTCATAGCGTGAGTCTCACGCTCATAGCGTGAAACCTACGGCCTCCCCCTGATAGTTGGCGCTCATAGCGTGAACTTGACGCTAAGAGCGCCGCAGTTCTGGAGCAAGCACCAAAACTGGGCAATTTGACCTCCCTTTGATATTTCATCCATAACTTTAGTTATACTACTCATATTTATGCAATCTTGGTCTCGTTGGAAAGCTAAGGAAAGGATCTACAACTTCTATTAAGACACAAGGGTCCAAATATATCATATATGATATGAAAAATGGACAACAAGACAGGATATTTTTACTTTTACTTGAATTTTCAACCTAAAGGTCTTCTTTCACCTAATTGACATCATATAATCCTTTCAATACATGAATTCTAGTTCTTGCAAGGTACATATACATCACAAGAAACATGCATACCCTCTCATCATATATATATATATATACCCAACAATTACAACATTACATCCTTGCAACATGTCTTAATTACAAATCATGGGACTTAGCTACAAAACACTATGATCAATCCCTTGGCTCCTATCAACAAAAGAGATACCAAAGGAAATGAGCATAGGCTAAGTCCATCCAAATATAACATGACATACATATAGCAATTAGCTTTCAAATGTAAATCCTATACATGGTACTACTACATGTCATGTATAATCCAAAAGAATGCAACATCTTCATGCATCTACTAATCCAAATATAGCCACTTGCTACCAGAGGCTCCTGCAGCATCTTTACCTGAAAGGGGGTCCCCACAACACGGGGTGAGATATACGAATATATCACAGTAAACCAGGGGTCCTTGGAGCATCTCTCCACCCCATAGTTCAATCACAGTGTAATAGCAATAACAATAAGCAATGCAGTAAATACATATACATGCAGTGTGTAAACAAACATCTCCAGGAGAAATTCCTCGAGCTCTCAACATAGGCCAACTAAACTACCAAGTATGAATTACGCATCGTCATGCAACATACCAACATAGGGAAACACCATCCTATGCCACACCAAATGCATACGCATACGTATAACAAAGCATTAAACTACCTTATCGCATTTACATACACTATCAATAACCATTACCCCTTTCGGGCTTGGTGGAACAAATAAAGGATCAACACCCAAGCTCCGAAGGCTTATCTCAAAGCTCCAGTTCAACCTTTGTTCCCCCAACAAGTTTTGCAACCAATCAACTTTGGATTCAAGCTACACTTGCAAAATACACACCTACACCAAGGTGTCAGATAATCAATCAATACAATTTAATGAATATCCATGTATTCATCAACAACACAACAACTCCACACCACAATTTGGCATGGACTTACCTCTCCAATTGGGCTAATCAAGCTCCATAGCTTGCTCCAATGGTTGGTCCCTCAAGGGTGATCCAATTTCCTCAATCCTAATCATCACATGGATACAATCAATAATCAACCAAACCAAACCATTGATTACTAATGTAAGAAAATCCACAATCAAGTATATAATCTTGCAATTTCCAAAGTATAATCAATTGACTATCTAAACTCATTTTCACCAATTAAATTTCATTCCTAGCATTTTTCACAACATACATTAAGCCTCATTCCTCCTTGAACATAGCCAATCTACTCACATTATCATAAAACCCTAAAAACACTATTCATCATCTTCCTCAACATACAATCTCCATGAAAATAGAGTTCAAGGAGTAAAATCTTACCACTAATGGTTGCATAATCAAGGAGTGATGGTTCCTCAAGCTTCCAAGAAGTGAAATGCTCCCAAACCCCTTCCACCTTCAAAGGGGGCAAATTTTTTAGAGAAAAAATCTCACACCACAAAGCTCCCCACAACAAACCAAGCTTGGATTAAGGATGAGAGGAAGATTCTAAGTGGTTTAGGCTTTTGAATCACTCTAATAGGTGGAGAATCCAAGGATCTAGGGTTTGGCTCCTTTTTTCTCTTCTCTTCCTCTCCTTTTCTTCTTCTTGCTCGACGGGTGTGGGGGGGAATGAAGTGGGTTCTCTTATTTTCTAGTCACTTAACATAAGTTAAGTGAAATCAAGCGGGTATTAGCTCATCTATCTATTCAACTCCATTCACTACCAAACCTTACCCAAAGGTCTGGAATATTTTTCTAGGAATATTTTCACTTCCATTTTTATTTTGAGTACTTTTGCCTACACCCATTTATATTCCTTAATTTTCACTGAGTGCACTTTTTACCTCAAAAGTGACCCTAATTAATTTAATTTGGTATTTTACTTATTTTACCCCACTAATACGTGCTTAATTACTTAATCACATGTAATTTACAATTTAGGGCTATTATAATAATAATCAAAATTCCATTATATAGTATTTATCCTTATTAAGTTCATGTAGTGTATTTAATAATTATCAACTAACATATTTAGCACAACATTAATCATAATATGATAATATTCACAACTCAATGACATTCATCATAATCAAATCAAATAACAAATTTCATTATTAATAATGTTTAAGTTCATTGTATTTAGTGGGAAGAAAACCATGGTAGACCCGGGAAATAACCCTGTTGTCAGTTTACCCCGTGACCCGGGAAATAAACACTGTTGCCAGCCACGTATAATCAAAATTGGCCATCATCAAAATATCAAATCCTAGTGTGCACACATTTTTCCAAAGCTGCTACTAGTACCCCGGGAAATAACCACGGTTGCCAGATACCACTTTGGGAAGAAAGAAAACATCATTGTCGCATCAAATAAATATCAAAGGCATAAAGCCCAAAAGTTGTGTTCTATGAAGCACCGACACTTCAAAAATCTTGATGTGTCGTGTATAACATTTTTCGACACTCTCGGACACTCCGACACTCCAACACGCGTTATAGAAATTCAAAAAAAGATTTAAAGGTTACGTTGTGTTGAGTTTTTAGTTCCAACTATTATATTCGTTGGATTACGATTACTATTTTATTGAGTTTAATATTAATATTTGGGATATATTATGTTTCTTTGCAAAATTTATGAATATTATAAGTTTAGATTTATTTTTTGTTAAATTATTGAATATTAAATATAATATACACTACATAAATTAAAAATATTATTTAATATCAAAACGTGTCCTAACGTGTCAAAATCTAACATTTTTTAGAATTAACGTGTCGGAGTGTCGTGTCGTATCGAATAACACCTCACAGTTCTAAATTAAGTATTAAAATATTAAATGAGTAATTAAGTGAAGGATTAGTGAAAATCTTAAAGATTAGGCCAAAATACAAAGTGGATAGACAAGTTTCAGAAAAATTAGTGAATAGTGTTTTTACCGGGTCAAAATATCGCAGTACGATTGTACCGTAAAACGTGTCGATTGAGTTTTGAGCTCTAGGTTTCAAATATGAGTTATAAAAGGTCTATAGGACTAGGAAATATGATTTTTGATAAAATTTGATGAAAATAAGTTAGTTTGGGGAAGCGTGCCAACGGCGCGCGCAACAGCTTAAAACAGTGTTTTCTCCGAACGACCGAAAATCTCCGGATTCATCTAATCGAGTATAATTAAAGGACAATGGTTAATGTTAAAAATTAGAGTTTCTAAATAGGTTGTGAATTCACGGACGTTTAGAGAAATTCGGATGAATTTTAAATCGCGTGAGGTGGCGTGGGACCCACCCCACTTAAGTCCACTTATCCACCTAAGCTATTCACTATTCACTATCACCTTCATTTCATTTTCTCTCTCTCAAAAATCGATCAGCCCTCCCTCCTTAGGCACCTTAGGGTTTCAATTTTCTTCCTTGATAAATCCATCAATTCTTAACCAAATCAAGTGATTTTTGTGTTGAAATTTATTGGAAACAACCTTCCAAACACATTGGTGGTATCCATTACCCTTGAAACCCTCTCTTTGGTGAGTTATTGGCCATTTTCAGCTGCGAATTTTTGGAGATAAATTGATGTTCTTGGAGTCATTTGGTCTTCCATTGCTTGGATAAGTCTTGGAGGAGTATCAAGCCTTGATTGTGAGTAGATTCCTATATCATTTCCATGGTTTATTTGTAGATTTTATTTATGAACCCTAAAACTTGAATTGTTGACATGTGATGTTAGAGAGCTCAATTGGAAAAAGTTTGTACATGAATGTGTCTTAGAATAATGTGTATTAGCTATAAATGCAATGAAAATTTTAGGTGAAAAATATGATTTTGTAACTTAGAATATTTTGAGGTGTCATGACTTGAATTTTGAAAAGGTGTTAGGATTTTATTGGTGAGTTGTTGGATGATTATATGTGGATATAATGGTATTGTGTGAGGTGTGGAAGGGTTGAAAATTGAATGAAATCCCTTGGGATTAATTAGGTAACAATTCGGCCCTTTAAGGAAGTTTAAGGAATTGAGGTTGTTTGCATTGCTTGGATGATGTTTCAAGTGTTAAATGATATTTAGATGGGTTGTGTGGTGGTTGGAAAGCAGAAGAATCAATGAAAAATAATAAATGGTGTTAAGGGTCATAAAGGATCCCATAGTGAATTATTAAGCAAAACGATGCTTAAAAGACGTAAAATGAAAAAACGGAACTTGATCTAGCCTTTTGGCAACCTAAGGATGTATAATAAAATGAGAAAGAAAATTTAAAAAAATAAATTTGGAATTAAGCCTTGTTTGGCCGAACCTACCTAGTGGGGGTGTAGAAATTTGATGTTTTTCACGTTTTGATAGAATTGTCGTGTACTGACGATTCGTACATGGAAATTGTAGGTTGTCGTACGTCGATTTGAACCCCGAACCGTGAGTCGGTGGATTGCCCTTGGTCCTGAACCAAGTGGGATTGAGGTAAGTGGTTGAATCATGCTTGTATAGTTGTAAATTGCATGCATTCGTATGAGTTTGAGTAATTGGGAATGTCCTCTGAGTAGGCATTCTGTTGAGTAACAAGTTTGAAACATAAGCTGTTGTGGAGCTAAGTGGAGGAACGTTTTGAGGTAACCTCTTGGTACTGGGGCTTGTTCCCCTTGTGTGTTCCACCATGCCAGTTGATGGTATTGGTAGGAAATGTATATGAGTAATGTAAAACAGCATGAGCATATATGGGTACTTAGGTACCGAGTCTCTGGCCAGTAGACAGCTAGCCTTCGGGCAGTTCGGACTTCCACTGGATAGGTCTCCGAGAGGGAGTTCCAGTTGACCTAGGGTCGTGGTGTGTCATCCAGGTAGGAGCACACTAGGAAGTCTCAGGTTATATGGATGGGAGAGGTACCTTGGTTGTGGTTCTTGGAACACGCCTTGGATGAGACCCGTAGGCTTATATGCCGAGGACGTTGCGTGGTATTGGTAGCTACCATTCTAGCTTCGTCGTATTTTATAGCCCGATATTCTCCAGTTTCTCTAAATCCCTTGCTATATCCCGTTTTGAAAGTGGTTGTTTCATATTATTTATATGCATCAAAGTGAGCCATTGGGCAGAATTTTCTCCAGAACCTCTGGGTTACTGAGATATATCCGTATATTTCACCCCGTCTTGGGGGCTTTATTTCAGGAGGTAGCAGTGGCATTGGAGCGGCGGGCAAGAAGCCCGTAGGATGACTAGTCGGAGCACTATTACTATTTTGCATTTTGTTGGCCATGTGGCCTAGGCTAGACTTAGACTATGAACATCCCATATGTATGTCAGATGAGTTTCATAGTCATATTTGTTCATGTCATTTTGCCTAAGTCTAGTTGCATATGTCATTTGAGTTTTTATATTTCAAGTTGTAAATTAAAGTATGGATTTGTAACTCAGAAAACCCCCTAATTATACAACAATACTGTAACTATCATTACAAGAAAAATAAAAAATAAAAAAACATATAATAATACTAATACAAAATTGAAAAAATCAATTTCTTGGCACCATATATGTACATTTAATCAGAATAAATGCAGAAACAAAAACACCAAGCAAAAATTTTTACTCTAACTCCGTTCAAGCTGGATTTAGATCCCGTGAGGTTTGGCCTTGCCATCTGTAAAACAAACAATTAGATCATTCACAAGCACATTTCATTCCAGATAATGCAAAGGTGTGTGTGATTTAAATAGAAAGATGCTATTTGTTCCACAAGTCCCAAAAGCAAGAACAAAGTGCACAAATAAAAGAATTACTACAAATCACATGTTAAATGATAACTTCCATAAACCTTGAAAGAAGAAATCTTGCAAGTGGGCTTAAATTGCTATTTGAATGAACTTCCTTGTTCTGTTGTTTCTTCCTGTTATCAGGCTCTGCATTTCGGGTTTCTTCAGTTGAATTGGTTTTGCTGAAAATTTGGCCTGCCAGTTCTTGCAGATCCTTCAATGAAGACTCCTTTGAACTGCACAATGTGTTTTAATTTGGGGTTTATAAATTATGATTTTATTAATTTTCCTTTACTGTGCTACATGATGAATATTAGTAGAGTGCATACCTTGCCAACCGCTGAAGCAACTTTTTGACAAAGGCATCACAGGATCTAGGCTTTGTCCTCTCCATGTTTACAAGTGAGTTGATAACAAATTGCACGACCGACCCTTCTGGATCATCAGCAATGGCCTACATAATAAACAGAAATATGCTATGAGAAAATTCATAACAGATCAAATCTATTCTAGCTTTAAGTTGCAACAGCATACAACAGTTTGTAAGCAGCTAAAACATTATCATACTCTGATATCAACTTCCAACAAGGAAACTTAACCTCATTAGCAGGTTTTCTTTCTCTTTTTAGAATGCACTACTTTCTATGAAATTACAAAAAGTCATCAGGTAAGCGATTATAAATTTTATTTTATTTTTCCTGAAAAGTCAAAGGTTTATCATGATCTAGCCTCTTTTCCACATAAATCAATGCCTTAGTTTTTCCAGCATAAAGAATCCAAATAATTCAGAAAAGAATCCAAATAAAAAAAATACTTATATCTATTTACCAAAAAATAAATAAAAAAAATACTTATATCTGAAATAATTCTAATTGGGGAACCTTGCTTACTTTTCAATAACCTTCTGCACATTGCAAGCAATTCTATTTGGCATCACAAACTAATTTAGAACAAAAGCAAGACATAACACAATTAGAATAAAACCTATATGTGGATTTACCTCTTTTAATGAAGGAATAAGCAAAACAGATAACGGCAGAGAGGATGACATTATTTTGGAACTTTCTTCATCATCACTAGCATAATGAGACCTTGAAAGTCCTTTCTGTGAATCAATGTATTCACGAGATGGTCTGAAAAAATATTCCTTGCAAAATTACAATCACAATTTTATTTCAGCAGCAAAAAATTGACCAGCATTATGGCCGTGGATGTACCTGGAAGAATCAGAGCTGCTTGACATTTCATCTCTCCTGCTTTCCTGTACATCATTGTTGAGTTTTCCAAGTGCAAATCTCTCTCGAGCATTCACTTTCTTTAATCCTCCTTGGATAGCTGCCTTTGCCTACAAAGAAAATTATTTATCTCTTTTTTTAAAATACAATAGTGGCACTAAAATTCGAACTTATAACCTCATGCAAGTTGTTAGAATATATTAAATTTGATTAGATATGATTAGTCTGTAATTATTATGATTAGATATGATTAGTCTGTAATTATTATGATTAGTCTGTAATTAATTCTGATTGTATTAGGTCTGGGCCTTTCACTTAAGCCCATTAGAGTCTCTATATATTGTAACCCTCTAAATTAGATTAATACACAACATATTATTTTATATTTAAGTTGGTATCAGAGCTCTTTTGTTCTGAGGACCCTCGTTTTCGCTTAGAAAGCTTGTTTTTGCTTTAAAACCTAAGCCCACTGCTTAGGAGTCCTCTTTCTTTGTCGTGCGTCCTTCCGGCAAGCCATCTAGGGCTGTAAACAGCTTCTGAGTAATTTTCCAAACGCGTCAGCACCGTCGACGGCCACTGGAACCACCGTCCGCCACTAGGACCACTGTTTAGGCCACCGGAGACGTTTTTTCCGGCGACTTTTCAGACCAGACGTCACGCGATCAGGACCGTCTCTTCCCGGCGATCAAGTCTGTGGAGGTCCGGTCACCAACGCATCCCTCACGCGCCGCCCACCTCCTCTGCGCGTGGGCCTCACGCGCCACCTTCTACCGGCGCGTGTGCACTACTCCGGCGGCTTTTTCCGGCCGGTCTTGGACAGAGAAGCCCGCCTTCTCCTCCCCTTTCTGGATCTGTGATTGTTTCTCTGTGGGTCTGACCTTAGACGCGTTGTTCTCCTTGATTGGATATTGTTTGCCTTCGTTTACGGCTTTTATATTTTATCTTTAAATGGCAGCAGCATCTCCTGATCTCTCGGAGGTTAACTCTCCTTCTATTGTTGCAAATATAGCTCAGTCAGACAATGCATCATTTGGTTCAGGTTCGGACTATGCTGCACTCCAAACCCCTCTCAGGAAGGCTTATCCTCAGTCTCAGCCTTATACTGGTAATCCCGTTGCTTGTGTTTCTCTTTCTACATCACTTGGCACTTGGATATTTGACTCCGGTGCTACCAATCATCTCTGTGGTAATAAGGAACTCTTTACATCTCTTACTTATTCTGATCATTTACCGTCTTTTACCCTTGCGGATGGAACCAAAGCCCCAGTTCGTGGGATTGGACAAGCTCGTCCGACCTCTACCTTGGCTCTGACATCTGTCTATTACATTCCTGGCATCCCTTATAACTTAATTTCTATTAGTAAGTTGATCCACTCCCTCACTTGCACCATTACTTTCTCTAACCATTCTATTTCTGTGCAGGATCCGGGTACGGGGAAAATGATTGGAGTGGGTCGTGAGTCACGGGGGCTTTATTATCTGCATGTGCCTCGTCCTTCAGTAGCATGCTCTCTCACAGAATCTCCACAACTTATCCACAGTCACCTTGGTCATCCAAGTCTTTCAAAGTTGCAGAAAATGGTTCCTCTTTTGTCCGGTCTTCAGTCTTTAGATTGTGTGTCATGTCAACAAGGGAAGCATACACGCTCCTCTTTTGCCAGTCGAGTCAATAAACGAGCTGATGCCTCTTTCTCTCTTGTTCATTCAGATATCTGGGGTCCAAGTCGTACCTTGTCTGTCTTAGGTTTTCGGTATTTCGTTACCTTTATTGATGATTTTTCCCGTTGCACTTGGATCTATGCAACGAAAAATCGTTCTGAGTTATTTTCCATTTATAAAAAGTTTTCTACTGAGATCCATACTCAATTTGGTGTTTCTATTCGTATTCTACGTAGTGATAATGCTAAGGAATATGTTTCTATTGATTTTTCTAATTTCTTGGCCACACAAGGTACTTTACATCAAACTACTTGTCCTCACACTCCACAACAAAATGGGGTGGCTGAACGTAAAAACAGACATCTCATTGAAACTGCCCGTACCCATCTTATTCATATGCAGGTTCCCCTTCACTTCTGGGCAGATGTTGTACTCATCTCTTGTTTTCTCATCAATCGCATGCCTTCATCTGTGCTCCACAATGACATTCCTCATAATCTATTGCTTCCAGATGTTCCTCTTTATCCTCTAACTCCACATGTCTTTGGTTGTACTTGTTTTGTTCATGATCTCACTCCTGGTAAGGATAAGTTAACATCCAAAGCCTTTCAGTGTATCTTTCTTGGTTATTCTCGTCTTCAAAAGGGTTATCGTTGTTATTCTCCCGACCTTAAGCGTTACTTAGTTTCCGTTGATGTCACTTTTCTTGATCAACAACCCTTTAATTCTATCCCATCTCAGATGTTACAGGTTGATCATGTACTTCCTGTCCCTTTTCTTGACTTGTCTTTGCCAGCTGCAGGTGCTTCTATTCCAGATGAGCAACCTATTGCTTCTATACCTGAGGACCGTCCACTTCTCACCTATCAGCGTCGCAAAACTGTGCCTCCTGTCGACTCGACTCTTGCTGACTCATCGCCCACTGTTGTTGCTTCTTCCCCTCTGGATCCTTCATCAGAGACTCTTCCCATTGCTCAAAGAAAAGGTACACGTACTACTCGTAACCCTTATCCTCTTTATACCTTTTTGAGTTATGACCGTCTTTCTTCACCTCATTTCACCTTTGTTTCTAGTCTTTCTTCTATTTCTATTCCTAAGACCACAGGTGAAGCACTTTCCCATCCAGGGTGGCGCCAAACAATGCTTGATGAGATGACTGCACTTCATTCCAATGGCACTTGGGACCTTGTTTCTGCTCCTCCAGAGAAGTCTATAGTTGGTTGTCGCTGGATTTTTACTGTGAAAGTTGGACCTGATAGCCATATTGATCGTCTCAAGGCACGTTTAGTTGCCAAGGGTTTTACTCAAATCTTTGGCCTTGATTATAGCGATACATTTTCTCCGGTCGCTAAGATGGCGTCAGTCCGCCTCTTTCTTGCCCTTGCTGCTGTTCGTCACTGGCCACTCCTTCAACTTGACATCAAAAATGCCTTTCTTCATGGTGATTTACAAGAAGAAGTTTACATGGAGCAACCACCTGGTTTTGTTGCTCAGGGGGAGTCTGGAAAGGTGTGTCGTCTTCGGAAATCCTTATATGGTCTCAAGCAGTCTCCTCGAGCATGGTTCAGTCGCTTCAGTTCTGCTGTTCAGGTGTTTGGCTTAATCCGCAGTAAAGTTGACCATTCTGTGTTTTATAGGATTACATCTCCTGATAAGTGTATCTATTTGTTAGTCTATGTTAACGACATCATTCTCACCGGAAGTGATCAAGACGGAATTCGTCAGTTAAAACAGCATTTGTTTAGTACATTTCAAACAAAGGACATTGGGAAGTTGCGTTACTTCTTGGGAATTGAGGTGGCACAATCCAGACAGAGCATTTCTATCTGTCAAAGGAAATATGCCTTGGATATCCTAGAAGAAACTGGTATATTGGGAAGTAAACCAGTTGATACACCTATGGATCCTAATGTCAAGTTATTGCCCGGACAGGGGGAGCCGTTATCTGATCCTGGACGTGATCGGAGGCTAATTGGGAAGCTCAACTATCTTACTGTGACTAGGCCAGATATTTCTTTTGCTATTAGTACGGCTAGTCAGTTTCTTGATTCCCCTTGTGATTCACATTGGGATGCTGTTGTGAGGATCCTCCGATACATCAAAGGAGCACCAGGAAAAGGTTTGTTGTATTCAGATCAGGGAAATACAGAAATTTGTGGTTATTCAGATGCTGATTGGGCAGGATCACCCTCGGACAGGCGCTCTACTTCTGGCTATTGTGTCTTCTTTGGAGGAAACTTAATTTCGTGGAAGAGCAAGAAACAACCTGTTGTTGCTCGATCTAGTGCAGAAGCTGAGTATCGTGCAATGGCAAATGCTACCTGTGAGTTAGTCTGGTTAAAGCAGTTGATTCAGGAGCTTCATCTTTGTGAACAGAAACAACCCATGACACTCATCTGTGATAATCAAGCTGCGCTACATATATCCTTTAATCCTGTCTTTCATGAGAGGACCAAACATATAGAGATTGATTGTCACTTCATTCGAGAAAAGATTAAGTAAGGAGAAATCAAGACTGTTTTCGTCAACTCCTCTGATCAACTAGCGGATGTCTTCACTAAAGCTCTTAGAGGTCCTCGGGTTCAATATATTTGTAACAAGCTTGGTGCTCACAATATATACGCACCAGCTTGAGGGGGAGTGTTAGAATATATTAAATATGATTAGATATGATTAGTCTGTAATTATTATGATTAGATATGATTAGTCTGTAATTAATTCTGATTGTATTAGGTTTGTATTAGGTCTGGGCCTTTCACTTAAGCCCATTAGAGTCTCTATATATTGTAACCCTCTAAATTAGATCAATACACAACATATTATTTTATATTCAAGTCAAGTTACCAAAGCCCCTCACCTCTAGCCCACACACACTGGCTTACGAAAATTATTTTAAGGATAAGCGATTTCAATATGATCAAGTAATAAAATTACTTCTAAGTAATCACAAACTTGTCAAATATCCAACAGTAAAAATATAAATCAAACCATAAAAGAACAAAAAATAATTCGACAATTGTGCTTAAAAAAAGGTTTAAGAAACAAATAGACCTTAAAAGTACTTAAAATACATGGGTAACATTGGAAACATGTAACATGGGAAAATAAATTATTAGAATGTTGACTGTTTCCAAAGATAAAAAACATCACTGAACTAAACCTACAAACAGCAAAGAGGGGGAAAAAAAAAGCCTCGCCATGCCCCCAATTAATTAGCAAACATAGTAAATTCTCAGCTTAGATAAAAGAAAAAAAAAAATAGAACCTCAGCAAGATTTGTAGCACTATCTTCCAGTGAGGCATTTGAATTTCTGCTATTAAGTCCCAGTCGGGACCTTGGTGTCTGTGGAGAATCAGAATCATCATGCTGACTACGCAAAACAACAGTTCCACTGGTAGAAGAATCTTCAAAAGAAGCATAGCTGCTGCTAGACTACATGACAATAAGATTCCAAGTGACTACACAGAAATAATTATAACTAACCAGTTTTGAATCAAAGAAACTCAGCTTGAAAAATACCAGAGAACTTTGGTCACGAAACAGTGATGGCTGTGATCCTTTGAGAGGCCTAACAACAACAGTTCCTGATCCATTCCCAGACAATTCATCCTGAAAATTGACAAGTTCAGTAGATCAAAGCATGTTCATGTTTAAAATGAAGTTTCACCAAGTTCATTGAGTTCTCATCATACTTCATGATTGATGATGCAATTTTTTCACACATTATTTGACTAGCTGAACTCTTTAAATGATTATACTGCTGCAGACATTTTAATTGTTGTTTATATGTCTGCTAAATGGGCAGCAAGATGGAGAAAGAACATTTTATTAGCTTCAACTCAAAGTATCTAAAAACTCATCTGGTTTTCCCTCACACTTAAGCATTAATCATAGATCCAATGTTTTAGAAACTACCAACAATGCCTTAACATTTCCCATATGGAGATATATCTGTTCAATAAATCATTTAATTGAAGTTAACTTCTTTGACAAAGATAGATACACATAGCAAGAGTCAATTACATCTTCAAGGTGATTATCTGGATTCTCATCATGGTAGGAAACTCCGAGATCTTTTCTAAAAGAAGTTTCTAGCGACTCATTAAGGGCACTTCTAATGGCAGATCCCTCTTGATAGCCACTATCTGAAGTTTTCCTTTGGTTAAGCTGATGATTTGAAACTTCAGCTTTCTTATCTCTAAACTGAGGTGGTCGTGAAACACTACGAAAGGTTCCAGTACCCTGTGATCCCCCAATGCTGAAGTCCCACCCAGAACTTTTCAGGGTTTTACCCTGACCACTGTAAATCACAATATGTCCATCAGTAAAATCGATATGTAAAATAAAAAGCAGTAACCCAACACTTATAACCTACCTGGGCTGATTAGTTTCTTCACTTCTTAAATCTCTTGCCACCTTGATAGTATCAGATGCCTCCCCTATTCCACCCGGGCCATTTCTAGGTTCCACCGGATCTTCCTTTATTTGATACTTTGGTCGCTCCCTGTCATGAAAACAGAAAGCATGGAATCAACCACAAAATGGGGATATTTTTTTTTAATTTTCTGGTCATGGAAAACATGTTATCAAAGCATAGGCAAAAGGGTTTCAATATTTACTTCAAAACGTCTTTTGAGTTCAAATATATTAACTTACCTAGAAAGGAGGAAAAGAGACTTAACAGCCAAAAGAAAAATAAGTAGAATTAAGTGTGCAAAATATAGCAAGGTTATAAGCAATAATTTGCACCTTATTCTCTCTAAAAGCTTTGGATTCTTCCTAGCACTCCGAATGAAACGGTGTTTGAGAAGTTCCTTAGCACTTGGCCTCTGGAATTTAAGCCATTACAAGGTAAAAAAGTTAGGGAAGAGACCAACAAAAAGAGCCAACTTCATCGGTTCTAATACAAGTTTAGTATAAATCGATCAGGGAAAATTAAGCAATACATTGCATATTATTAATTTAGGATACAAACTTAACATATACAAATTCCGATATTTATTATATTTACTTTTTCTCCCAAAATCAGATGTCCTACACAAGCATATCAAGTATGATAAAACAAAAAATCTGTTTTCTGGCTGTTCTACAATTCATAAAGTGAACATTTCATTCAAACTAAAGCCTAAAACAGGACCTGTTCATTTTAACAAAAAGAGAAAGAAAGAAAATGAAACAAGAGTGAGTGTGTCTAAAGCATAGACACTTGCCTCGGCAGGAACCTTCTTCAAACACAATGAAACAAATTCTTTCATGGGACGAGAAAAATGCTCATCTAGCTGCACAGAACATCATTAAATGTCAATTCTTTTCAACTGGGAAAAATAAAATCTCCATCTAGAAAACTTTATGTACTCAAAATGTTTTGAAAGATCAATTAATTTGATATTAAAAAACGCAGAACCTGCGGCGGATTCTCTCGGGGTATGATGAAAAGCACTCTCATAGGATGAAGATCAGCAAGTGGTGGCTCCCCTTTTGCCATTTCAATTGCAGTAATACCCAGAGACCAGATATCTGCCTGCACAAACAAAATACGGAGTGATGGTTATTATGAGATAAAGACAAAAACAATAAAGGAACACAGAATGGAAAGAAATATGATAGGGTGGAATCCAAGATAACATTATACAAATTTTTAGAGTTACTATAAGATAACCTTCTCATTATATCCTTCTGTGTTTTGAATAACCTCAGGTGCCATCCAGAATGGTGTTCCTACAAATGTCTGTTGTTATCAAACAATTAGCATATCCAGTCAAATATGAAATATACTAATTAATAATACCCTTAATTAAGTATATTTACCTTTCTCCTTGATATAGTCCTAGTTAACTGTGCAGAAACACCAAAATCTGCAACCTGTGACAAATACAAAATCACATAAAAATTCATACGCAAATGTATGTTAGTTCACATGTAAAGTTATTTATGTATCATTTTTCAAGTAAGTCATCTTTTTTAAAAATGGAAATTATAGTCTCTCTGAGAATAAGAGATATACCTTTACATCACCAGTCTCAGTCAATAAAATGTTTGCAGCTGCAAAATTGATATGCAAATTCTGAGAATTATAAAGCTCATTAAAAAAAATTGAAGTCCATGATTATAAAATTTCTAAATGGAAGTGGGAAAGCAGCTTTAAACCACGTAAAAACAAAAGGAGAGGGTGTTGTTGATGATACCTTTAATGTCTCTATGAATTTTTCCTTCATTATGTAGGTAATCAATTGCATGAAGCAAGTCACGTAGAACGCACGCAATTGACATTTCATCAAGTGGAGGACCTGATTGGAGCTACAAAAGCAAAACCACCATATAGCCATATTGGAAATTACCAAGAACAAATATACAAACAAAAAAAAAAAAAAAAAAATTGTTGAGATTATACTGTTTAGGTAGAGAAAAGGAAAAAAAGAGAAATAAAGACTTTCAGGGGGCGTTTGATAGAGGAGAAATTTTTTTCATCCAGGAATCCTGATTTCTAGGAATATGCTAGGAAAATGAGTTTACCGGAAATGTTACAAAAAGTTGTTTGGTTGGTCAAAATATTCCCAGGAATATTGGGTTGATTTTCACACAACATTTTCCCACCCACCAAAATTCTTGAAATACCACATCTTGGATGGCATTCTATGGGATTGTTATGTGTTATTTAAAATCTTGGGAATAAAATTTTCCCAAAATAATTTTAGATTTCTTTGTACCAAACATGGCAATATCAGATTGCCACTATCACTTTCCTAGGAAAAAAATATGTCCACGTACCAAACAGCATCTCAATAATATTCAAATATTGATGTTGTACGTAATAATGTGATACAAAATACTGACCCAATGATCTTATTTATAGTAATTATTTCAAGTACTAGTGTTGTATTACTAGTACAAGCCCAAGCCCACTAATACGGTAAGACTACCAACCCTAATTGAATAAGGAAATAAATTAGGAAATGTAATGAATAGGATATAACTCGTAAAACCGTTTCCTCAATTAGATGACTAATTGATTCCATAATATAGTTTGACTCTAATATATTACAAATATATTCTGGGTATAGGCTAAAACATTCTAAAATAATCTAAATATTCTAACACTTCCCCTCAATCTAAAACTTACTAAGTTTTAAGCTTGATGCAAATGAGAACTTTAAAAAGGAAATAACATAAATATAAAGTGGGCTCCATAAAACACAGCTAGAAAAACAAATCTAAGGATGTTGGAGATGTTGTAGAGATTAGCATTGTTGGAATTTGGAAAGATAACTCAGCTGAACAGCTAGAATGATCATTAGCCTGAAGGGATATCGGAATATTACATAACCAAGGAAGAACACAATTTGCTTGAAAGATGCTGAGCGAAAATTTCCTAGCAAGCAAAATACACATCAAAAACTTAAACTTCTCCAAGTTTCAGTATTTGAAGGCTTCAAACCGCAAGAATAATTATGAGACCCAATAAAAACTGATATATTAAATCTGGGGCTGGTGTAAGTCATAGTTAACATAAGTCATCATCAGAATTATGGTTCAAGGGAAGAGAAGTTACCACAGTGTAGCAAAGCCATTACCAGAATAATCGTTGGTAGTAGCACTAGCATTGAAGTATAAGTTGGGTTTTGGTCATTATTCTCACTCTCCCTCTCAATGGTATGCCAACATTGGAAAAACAACAATGATACCATGCAAGGGAAGAGCATCAGCAAAGATAAAGATTATAAGAGTGTAGGAAGGAAAGACAGAAAAAGGTCACCATAAAGTGAAACAAAACAAAACAACAGCAAGTATGAAGGGGAAGAAAACTAAAGTTAATCATAGGAGAAACTAGAAAGACATCATTTATATAAGAGTTTGGTAAGAACGAGAAGAGAGAGAAGAGATCAGAGAGGAAGCCATTGAACTCGCTGTATATTCTGATAAAGAAACTAATACATGAGAGCTCTATTTATAGAGAAATGTAAGGACTCAGATCTGAGTCAACAAATAACTAACACCCAAACAAACTAACATAATACAAAACAGAAAGACTAGTAGCTATCTGTACAAACAGAAGTACAGTAATATTAGCAAAGCTAAAACTAAAGCTAAGTGAGCTATATCACTAATACCCTCCTGCAAACTCAAGGAGACTTGGATATGAAGAGTGAGCAATCCAAGACCTTGAGTTTGGATCTAAATCAGCAAACCGAGCAGGTGACAGAGCCTTGGTGAGGGTGTAAGCCACTTGATCAGAAGATGGAATATGAGACACCACCAATAGTCGGGGCAAACATAGTATCTTTCACCGACTTGTTCTGTGTTAAAGCAACATTCACTTTGGCTGGGTCACTCAACAGTGATTCATTTTGCTTCAACAATAATTGTTCATAGGCCATTAACTCAATTGCTATGTCATCAAAGCCATATGCCTTTTCACGTCCATGAACGCTCAAAACAAATGAATTGTAAATATTACGTTCACGCCTCACGGATAGAATTCTCTGTTGATAACATGTTCACGGACAAAGAAAATATCAAGCTCCATATGTTTGGTTGGGCATGAAGAACTGGATTCTGAGTTAGAGCCAATATGCTCATATTATCACAAAGAACTTGAGGAGTAGACAAAGGGATATGAAGTTCCCTAAGTAAAGATTGAATCCACAAGATTTCAGCAAAGGTAGAGGCCAAACTGTGATACTCAGCTCCTGCACTAGAACGGGCGAATAAAATGTGCTTCTTGGACTACCAAGAGACAAGGTTTGGACCAAGAAAGATGCTAGCACCAAATGTTGACCGCGTATCATAAGGATCGGAAGCCCAATCAGCATCACAATAAACAATGAGAGATAAAGGAGCAATGGGACATGCTGCCTTGAGTTGTAAGCGAAATGAAATAGTGCCTTTCAAGTAGCGCAATATTCTTATAACAATAACCCAATGTTCTCCAACGGTTGAGTCATAAATTGGCAAACTTTATTTACAGCATAACTAATATCAGGTCAATTAATAGTGGCATATTGATGAGCCCCAACAATATGTAGTGATGTGGATCAGGGTAACAATGAGATCCAAACTGAGAGAGAATGCAGCTACTAGGCATAGGAGAAGTGATTCCCTTGGCTTCTTGTGTAGAAGCTCTAGTGAGCAAATCCCGAATGTACTTTGTCTGGGACAACATCAATGTATTGGAATAATTCCTTTTAACCTCAACACCAAGGAAGTAATCCAGATCACCCAAATCCTTCAAGGCAAAATGAGAATTGAGTTGTGAGACAAGAAGAGTAATGAAGGAAGAATCATTCCTGGTTACTATAATATCATCGACATAGACAAGTACATAGATGCATCAAGTGGAAGTTTGAATAAACAAGGAAGGATTACAGCAACTGGCCTTGAAGCCGAAGGAGAAAAGAGAATTCTTCAACTTGTCAAACCAGGCTCTTGGGGCCTGTTTCAGCCCATAAAGAGCCTTGTTGAGCTTACAAACAAGTTTCTTATTAGAATCTTCAAAAGAGAATTCTTCAACTTGTCAAACAAGCTCTTGGGACCATGTACACCTCCTTTTCAAGATCTCTATTTGAGAAGCCATTATTAACATCCAATTGCCTAAGAGTCCAGCCATAAGGGAATGCCAAAGTGAGCATAATCCAAATGGTAACTGGTCGAACAACAGGCTGAATGTAATCAAACCCAGGTTGTTGGTGAAAACCTTTGGCAACCAGCCTTGCTTTGTACTTGTTTATTAAGCCATCAGGATTCTCCTTAAGCTTGAACATCAATTTGCACCCTATGGCAAACCTGTTAGAAGGAAGAGGAACAAGAGTCCAAGTATGGTTAGCCAATAAAGCATTATATTCAACCTTCATAGCCTCATGCCATGGTGGACTGGACAATGCCTGCTTGACTAAAGTGGGCTCAATGTGAGTGAGAAGAGATTGAGCTCTAGCTAGAGTTTTAGAACTTGTTTGAATAGAGTGAGCAGGTGAGTTAGGATTAAGAGAGGATGAAGGAAAAAATTCAGATGAGGAAGACTCAAGAAAGACAGGTGATGAGGATGCAATAGAATAATCCAACTGTGAAGGAGCTAGAGAGTCTCGGTCTTGGGCTGAACTTGTATGACTAAGTGTAGATAAAGACTCAAAATCTGATACGGGAGAGTTATTAGACTGAACAAGAGTATATGGTGAGGTATCCCATGGATTGTGACTTGTACATAACATAGGGGATGACTGTTCTGAGGGTGAATTTGATGTATCAGCACTTTGTGTGACATGTGATAAACTATTGGGTGGTGACATGTCTTGAATAAAGAGAGGAATAAAATGAGAGACAGCTGAAACATATATTCATTGAAAATCACATATTTTGAAACAAAGGTCCTGCCATCCTTAATTTGACAAATATATCCTTTATGACTAGAGGAATATCTAAGAAAAACATACTCTTGGGATCTGTGTTCAAGTTTGTGCTTATTATAAGGTCTTAGAAATGGAAAACAAGCACAACCAAACACTTAAAGAAATTTGTAGTCAGGTTCAGTTTTGTAAAGTTTGGTGTAGGGAACCTCAAAGTTTAACGAGGCAATGGGTAAACGGCTAATAAGAAAGGTTGCTGATTTAAAGGCATAATCCCAAAATTTCATAGGAAGAGATGCATAAGAAAGAAGGGTCAAACCAGTCTCAACAATATGTCTATGTTTTCTTCTACAACTCAATTTTGATGATGTGGATGAGGGCATGTTATTCTGTGCAATATGCCATGAAGTTTTAGGTATTGGGTAAATGACCGAAACTCCCCACCCCAATCAATTTGGATGGCTTTAATTGGAGCTTGAAAATGTTTAGTAACCATTGAATGAAACTGTTTGAACATGACAATAGCATCTGATTTTTGTTGAATAGGATACAGCCAAGTATACTTTGTATTTGCATGCACAAAGGATATATAATATGAATTTCCAAGAGTAGACTTGAAGGGGGCTGGTCCCCAAAGATCACTATAAATCAACTCAAAAAGGAAATTATAGACAGATTGTGAAGAAGGTGAATGAAGTCTATGAGCTTTTCCCAGACAGCAAGAGAAACAAAAGTCCAACTCATTTTTATTATCAAAAGGAATTTTACAAGCATTGAGTACATTCTTTAAGGCTACATGATGTGGATGTCCTAGACGACAATGCCGCAAGGAAAAAGCTATATTAGAAATAACACTAGGCTGAGTACAAGTATGAAGCTGTGGATTATTACAACTAGAAACTAATGAGACAGGAGATACATTTGAAACTGAAGAAGTCTTGACAAGAGTGGAGGCTTGAGGGAGACAAACACTTGGAAAACAATACAGTCCATCCTTGCTTACTGATCCCTTTAGAAGAATATTATGAGACTCCTGCGATTTAACAAAGTATTTAGAAGGATGAAACTCAAAATATACATTGTTATCTTTTGCAAATTAGCTAACACTTAACAAATTATTCACTAACTCAGTTTGATAGTCAAAAGGAGACACAAATTTTGATCAACCAATAGCAAGAATTGGCAAACCTTTCTGTTACTAATGATAATCTTATCTGTACCAGAGAGTTGCTAACTTTGAAGCAAATTGGCTGGATTTGCTATGACATGATGACTAGCACCAGAATCCAGAAACCATTCAATGGTAGGTGCAGATGTTGGAAGAGGTAAGAGGCCTGGTTGAGCTGCAATCATTGCTTGAGGAGCTGGATTCGCTTGCTGACAAACATATTGATAAGGCTTCTATTGTTGTGAAGTGAAATACTACAGATCATTTGATCTTGGAAGTGGAATATTAGGCACAAGGTTCTCGTCAAACCTGTACCAACAAGTACGAACATCATGACCAAACTTATAGCATAGTTGGCAGTGAACATTAGCGCGAGGTCCACGGCCTCTTCCTTTGTTGTTTCGACCTCCAAGCTTGCCTCTTCCTCTGTTTCCAGCATTAGAAGGACCAGAATCGCGGTGAACTTGCATCTAGTTCATGCTCTGCTCTTCATTCAGCAAAACAAAGGAAACATAGTATCTTTCACCGACTTGTTCTGTGTTAAAGCAACATTCACTGAAGCTGTGACACTCAACAGTGATTCATTTTGCTTCAGCAGTAACTGTTCATAGGCCATTAACTCAATTGCTATATCATCAAAGCCATATGCCTTTTCACGTCCATGAACGCTCAAAACAAACGAATTGTAATCTGAAGGAAGACCTTCGAGTATGTACTCGATCTTATCCTCTACAGAAACTGGATTGTTTATCACCTTCAACGAATTGCAAAGAGTCTTGATTCTGGACAAGTACTCGGAAATCGTCTTTGTACCTTTCTTCATTGAGCGAAGCTCAGAGCTAAAGTTTCTGGCTATCGACTTCATCACTCTATGAAACAATTTATGGATTTTATCCCAAGCTTCATGAGAATGTTTGACTCCTAGGGTTTCATTCACTATAGATCAAAGAGCGTTGAGAGTAGTCAAGTTAACAACATCTAATCTTGTGTGAGCCAAGTGACGTACTCTGGATTTGCCGATTCATTATCTTGATTTTCTTCAAGTGAGCAATTTCAAAGGAATTTTCTGACTTACCAGGAATCATTGGAGCTGATGTGTTTTTATTATTAGCTCTGTAATTTGACCCCAGAATAAGAAATTGCCCTCCGTAAGTTTCACAAGAGATTTGGTAGTTGAAGAGATTTTGAACTTTCTCCATCAAAGAAGTGTGATTCAAGCTGAGATTCGAGTTGTTACTGTTGCGATTTTCTTGAGAAGATGATGTTGTGGAAGCCATGAGTGAAGCAAGAAATGGATAAGGCCCTCAGGAAAAGAGCTCTGATACCATATCAGAGTTTGGTAAGACAAGAAGAAAGAGAGAGAGAGAAGAGATCAGAGCGGAAGCCATTTACCCCACTGCATATTCTAATAAAGAAACTAATACATGAAGCTCTATTTATAGAGCAATGTAAGGACTTAGATCTGAGTCAGCAAATAACTAGCACCCAAACAAACTGTTGTAAATAATAAATATTTATTTATTTATTTGTTGTATTGAACTTAGCCCATTAGGTCGTATAGTCTCTTTAAATAGAGAACCCTTTGTACAGTTAACATACAATTTAATAATATATCAGATTACCTTTTTCAAGTTGGTATCAGAGCTCTCGATCCTAAGGGCTCTGCTTCCGCGCCTATTGCCTTTTTGAGCAAAACCCTAATTTCTTTGCCTCTTGCCGCCACTGAAAAAAAATTTCTTGGGACCTTTTGGACCAAGAGGACCACTATTGACCTTATTTTTCTCCGATCTATCATTCTACGCACCGTCTCTCAGTCACAAACGACCCAAACACCTCCGACCGCCTCTAATCAGATCTGTCTTCACCATTTGGACCTTTTTCCGGTGACTTTTCAACCGCGACCACCCACAGATAGGTGCGCACTCACCGGACGACCACGCCGAGCTCTCACGCCCCGCCCCTTTTTCCACGCGTGAAGCTTAAGAGCCCCTTTCTCCGGTGCGTGGAGGCGCGCGCGGCCTTGTTTTTGGATCGGACCACCGCCATTCTTCTCGTCTGTGTTCTCTCTCTAGATCTGTGATTTATTCACTGATCGAAGTTCATTTGCTTTTCTGTTTGGTGGATTCTGTCACCGTTTGTTAACTTTTTCATTGCAGTATGGTGGAGAATGATGGTGAGTCAACGATTTCGCAGAATACACAGCCTACTGATACCCCGCTTGGTCACAATGATCTTCCTAATTTACATCAGAGTTATCGCCTTGATGGATCCAACTACTTGTCGTGGTCTCAGCTTATTCGCACTACCATCAAGAGTCGCAATAAGATTGCTCATCTTGATGGCCCTGCTCCTGCGAAAAATGACCCGAAGTTTACTGTCTGGGTTAATGAAGATTCCCTTATCATGACTTGGTTATGGAACTCGATGACTCCTAAAGTGGGTCGTCACTGCATGTTTCTGTCTTCTGCCCAGGAGATTTGGGACACTGTTCGCTCAACTTATTCTTTGAAACAGGATATGGCTGCGCGCTATGAATTGCGCAATAAAATATTCTCTACTGAACAAAAGTCCTTATCAGTGACTGCTTATTATGGTATTTTGAAGGAGTTGTGGACTGAACTTGATCAATTTCAGAGTTTGAAAATGCAATGTACTGCAGATGCTACTGCCTTAGCCAAGGAGGTGGAAAATGAGCGTAATTTTGATTTTCTTTCTTGTTTGAATTCCAAGTATGATCCTATTCGGGTTCAGATACTTGGCAAAGATACTTTTCCATCCCTTTCTGTTGTTTTCAATACTGTTCAGGGGGAGGAGACTCATCGGAGAGTTATGATGAACTCTGATAAATCTGCCATGCTGTCATCTCATGATGGTGCTGCTTCTAAACCCACTGATGGGTCTGCTATGATTTCCACAAAAAAGGATGGTTCTTCTCAAGGGAGTTCTTTTACAAAATTTTCTGATGGTGCATCTTCTAGACCTAAGAAAGATGGTCGCTGGTGTTCTTATTGTAGAAGAACAGGTCATATCAAGGATCTATGTTTTCGCCTCCATGGAAAGGAAAAGGTCTTAGAAAAGATGGCAAGGATGCGTGGTCAAGCGCATTTTACTTCCTCTGATATAGCTCCTGCACCTAATGAGACTCAACCTACATTTCGTCAAGATGAGTTGGAACGGTTCCGGACCATCCTTGATTCTCTGAGCAAGTCATATGGTACTAGTGCTTTGGCTATGACTGGTATGAGCTCCAATACTTATTCTTTTCTTACTTCATGTACTGATTTTAAACATTCTTGGGTTATTGATTCTGGTGCTACTGATCATATGGCTTGTTGTGCTGACTCCTTTATTTCTTATAACCCTACCATTGACACTCATACAATAATCGTAGCTAATAGCTCACATACATCAGTTGCGGGTTCTGGTAACATGAAATTACAGCCTTCCTTACATCTCAAAGATGCTCTTCATGTCCCTAAACTCTCTACTAATCTTCTTTCTATTCATAAAATTACAAAAGATTTGAATTGCACTGTAACCTTCTTCCCTACTCACTGTGTTTTTCAAGATCTTGCCACGGGAAAGACGATTGGGAGTGCTAAAGAGCAAGGTGGGTTGTACTATCTGGTGTCACAATCTCCTGCAAATAATGGTAAGGATCACATCTTGCTGTCTCACGGCCGGTCAACTGTTGATTCTCTGATTTGGCTTTATCATAAACGCTTGGGACATCCTTCATTTAGTTTACTCAAGTCTTTATTTCCATCATTGTTTTTGTCTAAGTCTGTTGAGTCTTTTCATTGTGATGTTTGTGAGTTTGCTAAGCATCATCGTGTATCTTTTCCTTCTAGTATTACTAAAAGTGTTGAACCTTTTGATCTTATTCATTCTGATGTTTGGGGTCCTTCTAAGGTCCCTCATTCTTCTGGTAATAAATGGTTTGTTTCTTTTATTGATGATTGCACTCGTGTAACTTGGGTTTACTTAATGCGTGAAAAGTCTGAGGTACCACAACTATTCTTTCAATTATATAAAATGGTTGAGACCCAATTTGGTAAAAAATTCAAGAGGCTAAGGACTGATAATGGTACTGAATATGTTAATCACTATTTTTCCCAATTTATACGAAGTCAAGGTATGATTCATGAACTTACTTGTGTATACACCGCTCAACAAAATGGGGTTGCTGAAAGAAAGAATCGTCACCTTCTTGAAGTTGCTCGTGCCTTATTGTTTCAAACACATGTACCCAAATGCTATTGGGGAGATGTCATTCTTACTGCAGCGTTCTTGATCAACCGTTTACCCACTCGGGTTCTTGACAATGTAAGTCCTATTCACTCAATAACTTCTTTTTTCCCTTCTGTTCCAACTATCAGAGTCTTCCTCCACGAGTGTTTGGATGTGTTGTCTTTGTTCATGTTCATAAACATCGTCGCAGTAAGTTAGATCCTAGGGCCCTTAAATGTGTTTTCCTTGGTTATGCTCCTGATAAGAAGGGCTACAAGTGCTATCACCCTGGCAGTCGGAAATTTTTTGTTTCTGTAGAAAATCAGAATCCAAACATGTTTCCGTTTTTATTTCCTATTAATTAGGATTGATTATGATTGATTAGGATTGATTGTGATTGATTGTGATTGATTAGAATTGATTGTGATTAGGATTGATTAGTCATCGCTTAGTTATTCTTAGCGATTCTTTCTTGTATAAATACTCTCTCATGTAAATTATTCAAAATCAATATATACAGAAACTTCTTTTCAATATGGTATCAAGAGCGGGTTCGTTCCTACCCTAATTCAAATCTGAAATAACCATCCAAACACTTCCATCACCGTCAAACACCTCCTAAACACCTCCTTGAATCTGTCCAACACAGAAACCTAGTCTACTGACCTCCGATCAAGAAAGTGAGGTGACCATTCGACTCAGAAGGATCCGACGAGTCGACCGCCGCTGGACCCATCGCCGTCAACCGCCGCACGCGCCGTCACACGCGCGGCCAGTTTCCGGCGCGTGAGCTCCACACGCCGCCTTCCCAACGTCTTTTTCCGCCGCGACTTGCACAGACCTTCTCGCCGGCTTCTCCCCTTCCTGTTCCAGAGGTCAGATCAAAAATTTACAAAACTTGATTTTTCATCAACGGTCAACCCTTCTCTTTCTATTCATGGCTTCCTCAAAACACTCTTCCTCTTACTCTGATGGTGTCTTTCTTAGCAAGACTAAGTTTGAACAACTTCAGAGACTTTTGACTCAACCTCCTAAGGCCACTAGTCATGTGGTCCACCAAGGTACAACTTTCCATGTTGATAGTCAAAATCATTGGATCCTTGATTCTGGTGCCTCTGATCATATGACAGGTAATCTTGGCTTGTTTTGTTCATACACTCCATATTCTGAACCTTCTCGGGTCAAGATCGCCGATGGCAGTTTTTCCCAGATTGCGGGACACGGAACCATTAAACTTTCTGAGCTGATTACTTTGACATCAGTTCTTTATGTTCCTTCTTTGACTTGTAATCTCATTTCTATTAGCAAGCTCACCTCTGAGTTGCATTGCTTTGCTAAATTCTTTCCACATGGTTGTGTTTTTCAGGAACAGGACTCGGAGAGGATGATTGGCAGTGCTAGAGAGGATGGTGGACTTTACTACTTTGAGGAGGATGTGACTCATGAAGCTGTTTTCGTAGAAAAAAACTCTATGTTTCCTTTTGATTCATGTAATGATGTTATGATGTGGCATCATAGGCTAGGCCATCCAAATTTTATTTATCTTCAGAAGTTGTTTCCAAACTTATTTATTCATAAAAGTCCAAGTTTGTTTTCTTGTGATATTTGTCAACTTGCCAAGCATACTCGTGCTCATTATCCTTCTAAAGTTCACCATGACTCTTCCCCATTTTCCTTAATTCATAGTGACATATGGGGTCCAGCCCGTGTTAAAAATATTTCAGGTACTCGATGGTTCATTACCTTCATTGATGACCATTCTCGAGTCTGTTGGGTGTATCTTCTAAAGGATAAGTCCGATGCTGCATCCGTGTTTAAAAAATTTCATGCCATGGTTCAAACCCAATTCCAAGTTGCTATACAAATTCTTCGTACAGATAATGGCAAAGAGTATTTTAACTCTATTCTTGGAGAATATCTTTCCCAACATGGCATCCTTCACCAAAGCTCGTGTCCTGACACACCCCAACAAAACGGAGTTGCGGAAAGAAAAAACCGACATCTCCTTGAAGTTGCTCGGGCTCTTATGTTTACCACGAGTGTTTCTAAATATCTTTGGGGAGAGGCAGTTCTCACTGCCTCGTATCTGATAAATCGAATGCCATCTCGCATTCTGAAATTTCAGTCTCCTCTTTCTAGTCTTGTTCGTATCTTCCCTTCCTTCCGAGGTGTCTCCTCCTTACCTCTCAAGTTATTTGGTTGCGTTGCATTTGTCCATATTCCCTCCCATCAACGGTCTAAGCTTGATCCTAAGTCTCTCCAGTGTGTCTTTATTGGTTATTCTCCTACTCAACGTGGCTATAAATGTTATTCACCCTCTCTTCGTAAGGTCTTTGTCTCTATGGATGTCACTTTTTCTGAAAATGACCATTTCTTCCCCTTGACTTCTCTTCAGGGGGAGATAGGAGTAGATGAAGATCAGTCATGGGAACCTACTGATGCCACGGTATTACCTCTAATTTTGGAAACAGGGGGAGCTACAGAATCCTCACCATCAGGAGCCTCCTCAAAATGGGGACAAGTTTATAGCAGGCGAAAGCCTCCTCAAAGTGTGAATAACCCAGAGCCTCTACACTGCCAGGATTCTGAACCATGTTCTAGTTCCAGCACCCCAATACTTGAGTGTCATGGTGAAAATGATCTACACTTGCCCATTGCTCTCAGAAAAGGTACTCGATCTTGTACTACTCATCCTATTTCTAATCATATTTCATATGGAAAGTTGTCCCCAGGGTTTCGTGCTTTCAATACTATGTTGGATAGTACAAAGATACCGAGAAATATAAATGAGGCTCTCAATGATCAAAAATGGAGGGATGCTGTCTTTGAAGAAATGAATGCTTTAAAAAGAAATGGAACTTGGGAGATAGTGACCATACCCAAAGGAAAACAGGCAGTAGGATGCAAATGGGTGTTTACAATAAAATTCAATGCAGATAATAGCATCAACAGATACAAGGCAAGATTGGTTGCAAAGGGTTTCACTCAGACTCATAGGATAGATTATCATGAGACTTTTGCTCCGGTTGCTAAAGTCAATACCATCCGAGTTCTCTTATCTCTTGCTGCCAATCTAGATTGGCCTCTGCAACAGTTAGATGTGAAGAATGCATTCCTAAATGGTGACTTACATGAAGAAGTCTATATGGATCCTCCACCTGGTTTTGAAAAGGGAAATGGATCAGTGTGTAAACTAAAAAAGTCTCTATATGGATTGAAACAGTCTCCCAGAGAATGGTTCGACAAATTCACACAAGCAGTCAAAAGAAGAGGCTTAATTCAAGCACAGACTGATCATACTCTCTTCCACAAACACTCTAAGGATGGTAAAATTGCTATTCTTATTGTATACGTAGATGATATAATTCTTACAGGTGATGATATTGAGGAATTGAACACCTTGAAGAAATTTCTAGCAGCTCAATTTGAACTCAAAGACCTTGGCACTCTCAAATATTTCCTTGGTATGGAAGTTGCTAGGAGCAAAACAGGCATCACTCTAACACAAAAAAAATATGTTCTAGATCTTTTGTTGGAAACAGGAATGTTAGGGTGTAAACCTGCTGAGACACCTGTGGAACCTAATACCAAGTTAGGTATTGAAGATGGGAATGAGGTGGATAAAGAACAATATCAGCGATTGGTTGGTAAACTAATCTACTTATCTCATACGCGTCCTGACATTGCCTTTGCGGTGAGTATGATTAGTCAATTCATGCACTCACCCAAGGAGAAGCATCTTAGTGCAGTCTATAGGGTGCTTAGATACCTCAAGAATACTCCAGGAAGAGGATTATTCTTTAAAAAGGGGTATAAAAGGACAATTGAAATCTACACTGATGCAGATTGGGCAGGCTCATCAGTAGACAGGAGATCTACCTCAGGCTATTGCACCTATGTGTGGGGAAATCTTGTTACTTGGAGAAGCAAAAAGCAAACAGTGGTTGCAAGAAGTAGTGCTGAAGCAGAATTTCGAGCTTTATCTCATGGAGTTTGTGAAGGAATCTGGTTGAGAAGACTTCTTCAAGAGTTGAAGATTTCATATTCCCTACCAATAAAACTATATTGTGACAACAAGGCAGCTATTAGCATTGCTCAAAATCCTGTGCATCATGATCGAACAAAGCACGTGGAAGTTGATCGTCACTTCATCAAAGAAAAATTAGATGATGGAAGTGTGCGTTTGATATACGTTCCAACCAAAGAGCAAACGGCAGATATCCTTACCAAGGGCCTACACCGTCCAGCATTCGAAGACTTGATTGGCAAGTTGGGAATGATCAATATTTACCTCCCAACTTGAGGGGGAGTGTAGAAAATCAGAATCCAAACATGTTTCCGTTTTTATTTCCTATTAATTAGGATTGATTATGATTGATTAGGATTGATTGTGATTGATTAGAATTGATTGTGATTAGGATTGATTAGTCATCGCTTAGTCATCGCTTAGTCATTCTTAGCGATTCTTTCTTGTATAAATACTCTCTCATGTAAATTATTCAAAATCAATATATACAGAAACTTCTTTTCAATATTCTATGGATGTTACATTTCAGGAATCTGAGTCTTTTTTCTAAAGTCCTCATCTTTAGGGGGAGAATAATTCACCAGAAAACTCATCACCTTCCTTCTTTGAGTTTGAATCTTCAGTGTCTACTCCTTCACCTACTCCTCTTATGTCTGTTCCTCCTGTGTCTGATTCTTCTATGTTTGATCCTCCTGAGTCTGATCCTCCAAGTACACCAGAGATACGGAAGATTGTGACACCTGAGTTAGTATATCATAGAAGGAAACAACCCACATTGCTTCACCAACAACCTCAATCGTCTGAACCACTGGTAAGTCCTGAATCTCATATTTCTGATCAAGATATTAATACTTCTGATGACTTACCTATTACTACTGATTATGATGATTTACCCATTGCCCTAAGAAAAGGAAAAAGATCTTGTTCCAAGAAATCTTGTTCCTCCTGTCCCTCTTGTACTCAATACCCTATCTCCCATTTTGTTTCTTCTATTAATCTTTCTGTGCAGCACAAAAGCTTTGTTTCAGCACTAGATTCTATTTCAATCCCAAAATCAGTACATGAAGCATTGAAAGATGGGAATTGGGCTCAAGCCATGCAAGAGGAGATGAATGCGTTGGAGAAAAATAAAACATAAGAGGTTATTGATAGACCCAACGGAAAGAAAGCAGTAGGGTGCAGATGGGTTTATGCCCTGAAGTATAATTCTGATGTCACTCTTGAGAGATATAAGGCTCGATTAGTCGCAAAGGTTACACTCAAACCTATGGCATTGATTATGAAGAAACCTTCGCTCCAGTTGCAAAGATGAATACGGTGAGAGTCTTGTTATCCCTTGCTGCTCATTACAATTGGGATATAAATCAATTTGATGTGAAGAATGCTTTCCTTAATGGTGAGTTAGAAGAAGAAGTCTACATGGAAATCCCGCCTGGTTTTGATTTTGTGAACGGAGAAAATAAAGTTTGTAGATTAAATTAGGCCTTGTATGGATTGAAGCAGTCACCTCGTGCCTGGTTTGGAAGATTTACTAAGATTATGATGACCTCAGGATACAAACAGAGTCAAGGAGATCACACTCTTTTCTTTAAGCACTCCCAAGATGGGAAGCTCACTGTGCTCCTTGTATATGTTGATGATATTATTATCACAGGTGATGATTTTGTGCAAAGACATATTCTACAAACACGACTAGCCTCTGAGTTTGAAGTTAAAGACCTTGGGAAACTGAGATATTTCCTAGGAATAGAGGTAGCTCATTCAAACAAAGGAAATTTTATCAGCCAGAGGAAATATGTTCTTGATCTTCTCAAAGAAGCAGGAAAGCTCGGGTGTAAACCCTAATACTCCTATTGAGCAGAATCACAAGATAAGCTATGAAGAGGCGAGTCCTCCAGTTGATAAAGGACAATATCAACGGCTAGTTGGGAAATTGATATATCTGGCTCATACTAGACCAGACCTAGCTTATGCTGTTAGTGTTGTCAGTCAGTTTATGCACAATCCAAAAGAGAAACACATGCAGGCAGTGGAGAAAATTCTCCAGTATCTTAAAGCTACTCCTGGTAAAGGATTGTTATTCCGGCGTGAAGGAGATCTCTCTTTAGAAGTCTACACTAATGCTGATTATGCTGGATCTGTGACTGACCGTCGTTCTACCACTGGTTATTGTATGTTTCTTTGTGATAACTTGGTGACATGGAGAAGTAAGAAACAAGATGTGGTTGCAAGATCAAGTGCAGAGGCTGAATTTCGAGCTATGGCTCAAGGCATTTGTGAGTTACTGTGGCTAAAAATTGTACTTGATGATCTCAAAATAAAATGTGAGGGACCTATGAAGTTGCTATGTGATAATAAGTCCGCTATTTGTATAGCTCATAATCCAGTTCAGCATGATCGGACTAAACATATTGAGGTCGACCGCCATTTCATCAAAGAGAAACTTAATAGCGGGTTGATTACCACTCCATACATTCCCACTGGGTGTCAATTAACTGATGTATTGACAAAGGGACTTCCTTCAGACAGATTTCAAGAGCTTACTAGCAAGCTGGAAATGATAAATATCTATTCCTCAGCTTGAGGGGGAGTGTTGTAAGTAATAAATATTTATTTATTTATTTGTTGTATTGGGCTTAGCCCATTAGGTCGTATAGTCTCTTTAAATAGAGAACCCTTTGTACAGTTAACATTCAATTTAATAATATATCAGATTACCTTTCTCAAGTCAAACTAACAGAATACAAAATAGAAAGACTAGTAGTTATCTGATACAAACAGAAGTAAAGTAATATTAGCAAAGCTAAAACTACAGCTAAGTGAGCTATATCACTAATAATGTAATAGGAGTTCTAGATGTTAGGGAAATCGGTCACGGATGATGGTACCTCTCAAATACCATGTTAAAATTATAGATTTTAGGTAGAGAAAAGGGGGGAAAAGAGAAGGAAAATGATGTTAAATAATATTAGATTAATATGATGTGAAATAATATAATATAAAATACTGACCAAATGGTTTTATTTATACTAATAATTAGGTCAAATACTAGTGTCGTATTACTAGCCCAAGCCCACTAATACAATAAGACTACTAACCCTAATTGAATAAGGAAATAAATCAAGAAAAATAATGAATAGGAAATAACTATCTTCAATTAAATGACATGACTGAATGATTCCACAATACATTCTAAATATATTTGAAGATATTACGAATATATTATGGAGATATGCTAAGATATTCTATCAAAGTGAAAGCCAAAAAATGACAATGCCTAAAAATTTAATAAGTGAAGTACAAAGAATAAGGACAAGAAATTTTCTTAGAACAAGAAACAAACAAACACAACAAACAAAACAAGAGGTTTAAAAGGAAGTTGTAAGTATAGGAATAATAAAGGCAGCCTAGTGCTATAAAGCTCCGCATGGTCAAGGGTATACCAGACAAAATTGAAGTCTGAGAAACAAAACCAACCAACATCGACCTACAAATTGTCTTGACATCAACAATTACTAACACATGATATTTAAGACATACAGGGACACATAAGGAATCATAACTTAAACCATCCTCAAATATACTCCAGTTCTATACACTTATATATCCACTAGAACAAGGGGTATCCTATCTCCCTCCCATAAATCCCACCCCTCCCAATGAGATCTGAACTTCAGACCTCGAACCCTACCATAGTCCCCAACTGCCATTATGTCCCCTTACTGCCATTCTAGGCATATTTTTAATGTCTATATGTAAACTTTAAGCTGTAACCAGATTTTCTTATCAGCAATTGTGCTTTAAGAATTCAAATAAATATGAAAAAGTTCAAGGACAATCAAGGGATGTTCTATTAATGGAGGCAACTTCTGAGGAACATCAACTTCACTTTCATGCATTGAACATATAGAAGCAAGTCAATAGAAGTAACCTACTAGATCAGCAACAGAGCCTCCAGCCATGTATTCCATTATTATCCAAAGTTTAGTTTGATTGAGAAAGGACCCATAATAGTCAGTAATGTACGGAGATCGACATTGTGACAGAACAGAGATTTCCTGAAAATAGTTAAGTTGATGAAAAACAATTGAACATTTAGTATAATAGATGTATTGCAAAGTAGGAGTAATCTATAAGATTATATACCTTCTGAATGTCCTCAATTTCATCCTCTCTGCATATAAGGGAAAAGAAAGAAGAGGAATGTTATAAAGTAACTCTAAGCAACAATTGCATAAGGATTATGAGTTCAACAAGGCAATAAAATGAAGTAGGTACGAACATTCTACCGAGAGACAAAATCTACAAATTAAATACTCAACAAAAATGAGGCCCACTTGGTTTGCTATGTATGTGTTCCACTTCCCTACAACATTAAATGGATGAGATGCATGACAGACAAAGTTAAAGAAATCTTCCCATTTAAATTAATAATGTTCAGCCTTCTAATGATGAACAAACAATTGAATGTATATGGAGTATTGATTGTTGCACAACACCTATTATAGGGATGCCATTTACTCTCCACAAATGAAGGTATCGGTCCCTATTCACAGTAATTGTAGGCATTAGATAGTATATTCTTCACCAGCATCAGACACGGGTATGGTTCTTCTATTGTCATGCATGTTGCATGTGATGTACGTTCTAGAGAGTGCAAAAAGTTGCTAACAAACCCCTTATCACCAACGTTAGAGAATAGTATAAACCAATAAAAAACCCCTCACCTAACAGCTTAAAATTTTGGATTGAAATAGTTCTTTAAGTGGTATTAGAGCCGGAGTGAAAGTGGTCACAAATTCGATCCTCACCGCCCCATTTAATTAATAATTAATTAAGTCTTGTGGAGTTTCTTAATATAAGTAGGTGGGCCTGTGCATTGTCTACCCTTCAAGCCCAGTGAGCTCTCATGTGAGGAGGCGTGTTAGAGAATAGTATAAACCATTAAAAAAGCCTCACCCAACAACTTAAGCTTTTGGGTTAAAACGGTTCTTTACAACCAAGAAGTATGCGAGAAGGGTACAGTTTACTGAGTTCCCAAATAGAGGAAGAAGGGTAAAGCTTATTGAGATCCCAACCTTAGCCATCACTCCACCCTTTCCCATATGAACTCTACAAAACAAGCCTAACTTGCATATAGATTATGGCTAGGGTAAAATTTAGATGAAATAACCATTAAACTGTCCTGTAAGGTTTTCAACTTAATGCAGAGAAGCTGGAAGGAGATATGACACTTAACACTCCTTTAATACACGTCACCCAAAAAAGGAGAAGGGGGGAGCAACAAAACAATAAGCATAGATGACTGCTCTCACAGATCTTTTCAATTATTGTTTTCTTTTGGTAAAATTTGCCATGGATAAAAAATGTGAGTCTAATCTTATCACCAATGATCCATTACCCACATAAATGCAACACAATAGCATGCACTTTTGTAGTTTTTAGGACTAACAAATTCAATTAGTGATATCAGAAAGATTACTGGGGATAAATCGGGGAAATTAAGTAAAGTGGAAAGATTGATAAAAACAGCAGGATTGCATCCTCCTTGTACAAAGAACATATCAAGGAAAAACAAGGAGAAACTGTTACTTTTCCAGTGCAGTACTTGGCGTGTATTGCATAATTCTAACAAACAAACAATCTGAGATAATTAAATTAAAGATGTCCCAATGTATTTCCAGATGCCCATGATTATATAATTATTTAATATTCATAATACGGCCAATCCCACAGTTCCTTGATGTCAAACATTCTTGAAAAGAATATACTTACGATTCTTCCAAATCAATCACTTTGATAGCAACTTCTTTGTTGAGCTCCTTGTCAAACCTGGGAAAAAGATAAGTGCAAGAAAGTGAGAAACAAATCATCGTCCACATCTGACTTAAGGTCCTGTTAATAAAAGTTCTCTGAGAGCAATAACTAGTTCTTTAGACCAGGTTATTCCTATCTGCCAGATAGGTAGCTTTATGGGAACCAGGGCATGACATGTTCCAAAGACAGCAATAAATTTACTAATTATAATTTGTACACTAATTTTCCATGCATCTAGAGTACGACATATCACTTTAAATTATAAAAATATTAAGACAAAAGAAAATGGAATTTGATATATGAACATTTTATTGCTATATAAGTGTTAACTAGAAGTGAAACCAATCTATCTATTAAAAAACAAAAAACAAAAAAAATGTGAAACTAATCTAAAAAGGACCTACATCCTTCAAATAATATTTACAGTAATTTTTCCAATTATCAATAACATGCACATAACCTGCTTCTAAGTAACAAACATATGCAATTAGATTCTTGATCTTAGAATAACTAAACACCAGTTTTGCTTGCATAAGTATAGCATTTTGCTTTTATAGTCCTTTTGAACATCCCTAGAAGAATTTTCTTTTCATATCATTATATTTAAATTACTTTACTGAACGATAGCAGTTGAATTCTGTCACCTTATTTGCAATTGAAGGAAATCCCATCTGATATTGCCTAACATTGGTAACACAAACCATCTTAGAGATGCAAGGACAACATATGCTTGAATAGTTATCAGTGCCACAACCCATTTAGCAATCTTACACTTAATTTGAGTTGCAGGATCTGTCACTGAAAATAAGAACCTTGAAAGAAAACTATCTTTAATGCTGCTGTAAGTTAACATATGAGAGATTGAGATTTATGGTTCAATTTTCAAACTTTGGAATAATAAGTTAATAGAATGATATGCGAACATGAAGTTCATCCTCTATTGCAATGGACTCAAAGCAATTATCAGAATCAACCAACATTCAAATATTTAGTGAAAGATTTAGTGTGGTTTTTGCATCAATAGCACCTAACTGTTGATTGTTGACAAAACAGAAAATGTTATACAGTTCAATCTTTGTGACTCATTTTCCAAATTTTGGAAAAGAATTCAAAGTAAAAAAGTTCATCCCTCATAAGATGTCATCATATACACCCTTTTTCCCATTTTCTACTTCTTTTCGACAATGCACAATATTGTTCAAAAAAGTCCATTGATTCTAGTCCTTATGTAAGTTATATGACATTCACATTAATGTTTCCTAACCAACTCAAGTTTGCACCACAAAAGGTCCTTTATTTACACTAGCATCAAATTACATATTTCAAATACATGATACATTGTGGCACCCTATGGTGTCAAATAAGCATGTGAAGAATAAGTATAAAATTTGTAGTAACAAAAAACAGTTCTCAATGGTCAACCTGCAGAAGCAACAGACTGAAAGCCTCACTCACTAAGAAATACTCCTTTGATCTCAATGTGAAAAGGTAGTTTAACTTTGCAAGTCCAAAAACTAACACCTACCCTTTATAGACGTCGCCAAATGATCCTTGTCCAATGAGCTCCAATGAACTAAATCTCGACCCTGCTGCCTCAACCAAACCTGCTACATCATCCATTCTCAGGAGCAACTCGTCAGAGTCCTCACACACTGCCTACACATACATTCGAAACACCAAATATGAAAGCGCAGACAAAGAGTGAAATCATAACATCTCCATTTCACATTTTCACCACAGATTCTCCAAACCCCACCATACAAATCAAACCCAAATGCTCTCAGAACCCAACTATTGACTATCAAAAACAACAACAAATTAACCAATCAACAAAATCTTCACCACATAACTGTCCAATGCCCCCCAAGTAAGCTAAAGTTCTTGGGGGGGGGGGGAAATAAAAAAATAAATAATAGACAATAAAAAAATAATAATCTAAAAAGTAAAACAATGCAGTGAAGCAGTGCACTTGAACTCAAAGCAAAGCATAAGAGCAAGATGGGGTGTTAAGTGATAATAATTAGGTGGAAGTGCGATGCAAAAGTGACTACCCAACATAATTGAGTGCGCGATGGCACTGAGCGAAAACGAAAGGAAAGCGAAACGACAACAACAACAACAACTATATCCTGTGTAGATTTTTGATAGTTCCATGAATCTTTATATTGAAGTTATGAGATAGTGGGAAATCGATAGTGGAACTCACCCACTATGAAAAAGGAGGGAGCTTTGGCCTTTGGGAATTGTTGGTTGAAAGAGGAGGTTTAAGGCATCAATCTCTTCGTCAAATCAAGGGCTTTTTTCGTGGAACGTGTGTGTCACAACAACGTTGCTAAACTGAAGTTGGGGCTTCCTTCCACAAAGTGATCGAACGCCAAGTATGAGTGAGAGTCTTTGTTGGTTTAATAATGGAGTCTCTGCTCTTCCTCTAATTGAATTTGTGATTTTTTATTAACTATTCACTAATCACTATGGGAGAGGATGCTTCAAAATTAGAGAAAAATCAAGAAGTCTAGAGAAATTTAGAGAAAACTTAATTAAGAAATATAGAGAGAAAAAGAAAGGAATTTTAAAATGAGGAAGCTTTATAATAAGGAAGATAAAAGTAAATAATAAAGGTGATGATAATTTATTTCTTTCTTCTAAAATATAAATTTCATTAAAGGGTTATTTGTTATTCATTTTATATTTTCTCTTTTTCCCCTAATGCAACACTTTCTGTGCACCTAGTGTATTATCAGTAATTATGATATTAAGCACAACTAGATTTTAATTAAATAATGTAAAATTGTGTTTAAACTTTTTATTTTTTATTTCCTTATCATGATGATAAACTCAACTAATGGTACCATAGAGTCCATAAGTCCTTCTACGGAAGAACAATCAAAAGAAACAAACTCTATCGTCATATTAAACATTAAAAGTCAGTACTATTTCCAAAACTAGGATTACATGTCCCCATTAACAACTCTAATATTTTACTATGTTAAACTAGACATCTTGAGCTTTCTAACAAGGAATAACATTAACAATTTAGTTAAGTATAGTCGGAGTTATGCGACTCGCGACACAACTGCTTCAAACTGGACTTCCAAAAGTAGAACAACAACTTTAAAGTAGAACCAGGAATTATCCACTTATCCATAGGACCTAATATTTTATAGAGTTATACATCTTTGAGTTAGCTTTACATAGGTCCAAACCTCACTCGATTCAGAATTCTATAACTCGAGATATGCACATTTTACTATGCTATGAAACGATATATGCTGGCGTTGGAGGGGCCACCATGGCGCTTGGAGCGCCAACCTAACACAGAAAGCGTTGTGACTCGTTCTCCCACTGTTTCTTGGCGCTGGAAACGCTTGACTCGATTCTTTCGATTTCTTGGTGTAACATCCCCGTCTCGAGCCGGTTCAATTAACATGCATATGATATAAACAGAAACAACAAAAGACTTAACTTACGAAAATACGAGCTAACTTTTTCTTTTTCTACTTTAGTTCTTACTCGGCGTAAACAAAAATCGGGCAGAGTTTCCTCTATAAATTGGACAACTGGGGATTTTCCAATCCTACTCAGAAGCATTTCCTGATAAACAGTTTATACAGCACATCACTCCAGAAGTACCAGTCATGCAAATATAATCAGATACCCATCCATGGGCGCATGCATCACTTGGCTCAGTGCCGCTAATCTAACAACATGCAATTCAATACATAAACATAACTGAATACTACATCATCATATAACGTGCCTGAATACTCAAATGTACATGCATCAAACTGACAGACATGTACAAAACATATACAGGCCATATACAAAATAAAAGATCTAACATCATGATCCACAAAATACTGAAATACTAAATGAAAGCACTATACTCCAAAATAAAAGTAGCCTACAGCTACTCAAAATCCAATCCGTCCAAAATCCTCAGCCACGGGTCGCATCCTTGACTAGAGAGGTCTCACCGGGGATCTCGGCACCTGAAAATATGGCCCCAACATGGGGTGAGATTACAAATCTTAATAAGCTCCAGGTTTATAGAGAATTCTCCATACCTCTGGCTCACTCCTGCATGAAAGTCAGATACAGAGTATACAATGTACATATAACAGATATCATAATAGAACAAAGCATATATTCATATCATATCAGAGGCGTGCGCCGTCATTCCCAAAGGAGGACCCCAAGCGGAAATCAACGCACGTGTTCCCAAGGGAGGACCCCAAGCGGAACCAAAGCATGTCAGAGGTGTACATCGTCAATCTCAGGGAAACCCCAAGAAGACATCAGTGTACCATATATCAATACAGAAATCATATCAGAGCAAGTCATATCATGTTATCAAATAACTATATGAATGCATCTATACAAAGTATCATATCAACAGTCATACATTCCAACCACAATCCACTAACTATGGTGGAGCACTCGAGCAGGAAAAGACTCCTTAAACATAGAGCTTACCTCTTGAAGCTTTATCAATCTGCTTACTTGTGACACAAGTTACTTATATATCTTCAAGAGATTCCGATCATTTTCAGTCCCTAGGTACACCTAGAGCAAGAATCCACAAATACAAATCAATAAAATGCTATCATGCCTAAATTTTACATAAGGCATGCATTTTATCGCTTCTTTTCGTTTCTTTACGTTTTTGCCAATGCTATGTCAATACACAAGTCTAGACCTCTATATAACAGTTGATGTTCTTTAATTTAATCAAGCATTCCATTAAGGATTTTCAACATAAATCATGCCATTTTACTTCAAAAAAACCGTGGACATACCCTTAGGAAAATCAGTTATTTTTCACAATTTCTCAAGTCATTTCACTTCTTAATTCATCCATTTAGTATCTTGAAATCCAACACATTTTATTAAATTAAAATGTAACAAGATCTATCCCTAAGCCACCCTATAGGTCGAACTCTACAAGGAAAATAGGCAAAAGGGTTCTTTTCTTTTAAATTATTATTTCTTCACTTAGTTAGCAACTTAAACATACATATATGTATCCCAAAATGGTTCCAATAAAATTTTGGAACATCAAGTCCCTTACAACCCCCAAGGCCGAAATGTAATGACCAAAGCACATAGGATTTTTCCACTTAGGCCTTCTTTCTACATTCATACTTACTCCAACACAATAAAATGCTCTTAATACATCAACTAAAATTTGCACAATGAACCCTATTAACCCTATCAAGGCCGAGGCATAGAGGGCCATACTCCATGGGATTTTTTTTGTTTCAAACATACACCAATGCTTATTTTCCATTCTTATATCCCAAACATCAAAGATTCATCATCAAATCAAAGTTTAACACCCAATGCTTTCCCACCAAAACATACTCATAATTTTTATAACATAAATCATCAAAATACTAGCATGGAAATAGAGGTTTATTACCTCCAAAAGCTTATACTAGGTCTAGGATGTAACCTCCAAGCAAGACTACACCAAAAACTCCCTTTTTCACCTTGGATGAATAGTAATCTGAAAATGGGGTGATGAATATCTCCCTCCACAAACGAAATCAGCTCAAATGGAGGGGTGGAATACCTTCCTTGGATGATTTCCTATGAGATTGGTATAATGGGTCAAAGATTTGGTGGATTATTCATGGAGAAATCAAAGAAACAAGAAACAAAAACCCTTGCCCCCTTCCATAGCTGCAGCTCGGCCAAAGGAGAGAGAAGAGAGTTTTTCTTTGAGTGAATAGTGATCACTTAAGTCACTTATGTTTTATAAGCACATGTGGCTTTTAACCGGGTATTTTTCTTTCGCGTATTTTAACTTAAACTGACCCGGAACTAACTTAAAGCTACAGACATATTTTTATTTTTCTAAACTCATTTATATTAATTTTTATTTCCTAAGGAACAATATTCATAATTCACAGTATGATTTCTGCACCGTTTTTAACGAAGTACACTGTGAACCACTAATTGTACTTCGTTTACTTCTGAACTTAAGACTTATAAACTTGTAATTTTCTTGGGCCTATATTGACTTGCTTGGCATATATTGGATTTTCTTATTCTTATTTCATCAATTATTTGTTTCTGGACTCTACCGGTTGCTTAAACAGTGATACAAAATACCCGGCAGAAAACACTATTCACGAGATTTTCACGGAAAGTGCCAGACTATACAATTTTTTGTTCTGAACTCATATATGGAGTTAGAATTGTCAAATTATGTCTCTAAAATCATTTTACTCATTTTAGCTCTACCGGTTAATTCACAAGACTGCAAATTCTCCGACAGAACGCACTGTTCATAACCTAGTCATGATTACAGTCAAAATACTCGAATTCACTCACTGAATCTAATTATGGCATTTAAATCCTTAATTTAAATCTCTAATTAAGATTTATCATATAGGGTCATTATACTTGGCGCCGGAAGCGGCAATCCTGGCACTGGGAGCACCTTGGAACAGGGGATGTAACACCCTGTTCGTGACCAGTTTGTTATCTTGCTTTATGGTATTAAGCGCAACTAATTAATCAAATAAATGCGAAAGATAATCATCTTAATTCATAATAAATCTCGTGTAATAACGTAACTAAACTTTTTTCATTCTATATTAATTTATAATAGTTACTTGCATGTTAAGTTAATCTCATTCTATATTACTTGTTCACTAATTATCTCATTTACTAATTATGTTCATTCTTAATTACATACTACTCGAACTATGTACCATGAGAGAAACGCTCTCCAATGTACCGTCTCAACAATTGCACACACTAGGACATCCAATCACCTTTAAATTATTCGTTTTAGCTACTCTCATTTTCCTTAACCTTTATTAAGGCATCACACTCCGTAGAGATGGATTTAAGCCTTCCATATTCCATAAGGTCTACAAGCATTTCTTTTTAAATGTTTATTTTTGCCCTTGTTCGTCCAGAATATCCGGATATATGTCGGGGACATATTCGGATATCATATCCGGATACCTGATATTCATATATTAGATCACCAATATTCGTATATTTCATAACAGTGGCGAAACGAAATATCTCTCTTTGGGCTAAGGGTTTAGAATTCAACCCCTTCCCCATATCACTTCATCTTGTATTTAGTTGTCCTCACCTAAGACATACAACAGGTGTCGACCATGTATATGGTATAGTTAAGCTATTTCATACCTTTTTTGGCACCTAAATTATGATATCGAAAGGGATTTCATAAGTGCTACATGCATACATCGTGACACCTAGCAATCCATTGCTTAGGCCATCTCACATACAAATCATCTTACAAAATAAAACCCAACATGATCAATACATATTCCCCAACAACAATACACAAAGCTTATTATAATATGGCATAGACAACCCTCATGCTCACATCAAATATAAACACAAAATAACATGTCTCAAATGTCAGTAACATATATATTATGTCATAACTTATCAAATAACAACAAGTAGCATATCATGCAATGATCTCTAGGTCGGCCTCTTGCCTCGTATAATACCCCTAACTTAAGAATTTAATTAATTACCTGCAATTAAGTAATTAAGCATGTATAAATGGGTAGGATTACGTAAGAGGCTAAAATTAATGAGTTAAGGGCACTTTTGAAGTATAAAGTGCAGTCAGTGAGAATTAAGCGGTAAAAATGTGGGTAGGCAAAAGTATCCAAAATATAAAACAAGTTAAAAATATTCCTAGAAAAAATATTTCAGACCTCTGGGCAAAGTTTGATAGTGAATGGAGGTGAATAGATAGATAAGCTTATACCCAGTTAATATAACTTAACATATGTAAGTTGAAGAATCAGCCCCACTTTCCCTCCTTTCTTCTTCTTCCACGCGTGAAACAGAGAGAGGGAGAATGAGTGAAATCAATTGAGGAGCAAACCCTAGCTTCCCCATTTCTCAACCAAATCCATCCGTTCCAAATCCAAAAACGTAGAGAATCGTTCCCTCATTGTGAATCCAACCTTGGTTTTGGGTGGGAAGCCTTGTGGAGAGAGATCTCTTCCTCCAAAGATTTCGACCCCTTTGAAGATTTGCAGAGTTTGATGGCATTTTCACCCATGGGAGCTTAGGAGACCTCTATTGCTTGGTTGTGTGACCTATTGTGGTAAGTTTTCACTTCTTCAACTTAGTGTTCATGGAGTTTTCTAGAGGTTGAAGACAATGAATAGTGTTTTGTGAATTTTATGAGTTTGAGTAAGATTGAGGCTAAATTCCTTTGGAAATATTGTTAGGAATGATAAATAAACGGTAGAAATGGATTAAGATTGTCATTTTGGTATACTTTGATAATTGGAGAAATCTATGCTTGAAATTAAGGATTTTCTTGCATTATTAGCCTTGGTTGGTTGTATGTTTGATGGTGTCCCTTGTATGACTAGGATTGAAGCAAGTGGACCAAGTAGAGTGACCAATCCTTGTGGTCGTGTTCAATTGAGGAAAGGAAAGCTTTGAGGAAAGTTCAAGAGCAAGGTAAACCTTTGGATCTTGGGGTTGATCCCCTTGAATGTTCCACCATACTCCGCTGAGGAGGAATGGTTTTTGAGGTGAGATATGTAATGATGATAGTAATTGTATGCTCATGTATAGAATCATGCATTGATAAATGTTATGATTGATTAATGATTATTGATTGATGTTTGATTGTTTAAGAGTAATTGAGGAATGGTTAATAGATGTAAAAATAAGGAATGAGGTAATGGTTGAGGATTATGATTAAGGATTATGATTGAAGTTTTGTTGATAGTTGAGAGATGAGGTAGAGACTGATGAATGAGAAAAGAGATTGGATAGTCCTTGGATCAGTCCAATGAATGTAACTAGTATGATGGATGTGAGGACTTCCCCTGGAAACAGCCCTATGAGGATCTTCAGGTGGTTTGTCTTACCCTTGGAAATAGCCCTATGCGGATCTCCTTGTGGTGAGAGCCTAAGAGAGATAGCCCTGTTGTGGATCTCTCTTAGAAGTACCTAATATTATGATGAGGATGATTGATAGGGACTTCCCTTGGAAATAGCCCTATGTGGATCTCCATGTGGTAAGTGCCTAAGAGAAACAGCCCTTGAGGATCTTTCTTGGAAGCCCCTAGTGTGAGATTGTGGACTTCCCTTAGAAACAGCCCTATGCGGATCTCCTTGTGGTGAGCACCTAAGAGAAACAACCCTTGAGGATATCTCTTGGAAGTCCATGTGATGTTTATGGATAAGAATGTGTTAAGTTGGTATTATTGTGTGTTCTCCGAAAGTGAACCTTAGGGTGGAGTGATATCCAAAGACCCCTGGTTTACTGTGATTGTGAACACCCAATTTTGTCTCAAATATTAAAAAATGACAAAAAAAAACCTAAATTGTGAACCTTTATTTTCTTAAAATAAAAGAAACAAAATTAAAAAAAAAGGAAATTAAATGAGAAAATATTTCTTTTTATAATTTGTAATTAGCTGTTATTAAAAAAAGAAACAAAAAAAAAAAGCAAAAGAGTGATCGATGAAAATGACCTTTCCTCCCCACTGTCAAAGCCATGCACTGGTGGATGCAGGTGCTGCAACACCAAAACAAAAGTGTTTAAAGTTGGCAAACAAAATTATGCCAAAGAGTGGCCAACATTTGAAAGCTAAATAAAAGACCCTCAACAAAAAACACCAAAGTAGTGAAACCATGGCAGCCTCTGCATAAAGAAAGATAAGCATGCTTGAAGCAGGTTGACCACCAATAAAAAGAAGGAGCCTAACTGCAGGCGGCAGGGACAGAAGGGGGAGAGGAGAGTTCGGAGGAGATAAAAAGGAGAGCTCTACTTCTAAGAGGGAAGGCCATGGAAAGAAAATATTGAGAAGAGAGGGAGAGCGAGAAAACATCCGAGAATCCCACAATCTCCTCCCACCGTGCCGATGTGAACATATCCTGAAGCAACTCAAATACCAAAAACGAACACTGCCAATCAAATGTGTTGAGCTCTGTTTAAACACCTCTCCCTGCATAACCAAAAGTTGGAATGCTTTCTCACTCACCTCAAAAAGCCCAACTTTCATTACTCAAGTCTTTTGGGTCATTACACATCAACCCACATTTCCTCACTGAATGAAGTGCTGGGAGTAAAGAGTGACCATCACCATGAAGTGCCATTAACATGAAGTGCCGGATTTGTGCCTTCGCCACTGTAGCAGCATCAATCATCTCCGGCAGCTTTTTACAAACAAGAGAAATCCTCCACTGCATCTCCAAGCTCGCCCTCTGCTTGTGAACGATCAAACCACCAGATAATTCCATTTTATCAGCCTTGGCGGACCTGTACTCATTTTGTGGTAAACGATGATGACTTCCTCACTCTCTTTTCATTTCTCCATTTTTGCAGTAATTTCAAACCAAGTCTCTGGCCATGCTTTATTTTCTCTTATTTTAAAATATTAAATTCTTATTCCTACTAGTACCTGATCTCGTTTGCTGATGTTAAGAAGAATCACTTTATTTAATTATTGTGGGTCCTTCCAAAGTTAATGTTTAGACTCCATTTTCAATTCATTTTGTGTTGTTAGAAATTGTACCCACGTTATCTTGGTATATGTTTCAAATGTTATATATTGTTTTGTTATAATACTTTTACATGACACTTGTTGAACGTTTTTTTGTCTTTTCCTAATTGTATGACTCTTTATCAACTTAACATGGATTCTTTTAGTTGACTATTATATTTTGTATTGTTTTTTTTTTATTTACCGATGCCAGCTATTAGAATAGAATTCTGATATTAGCTTGGACTTAGTAAACTTTTTGGACTAGATGATGTGAAAGGAATTTAATGGATCATGTTTAGATATTTCTAGTAAAATATTTTATTTTTTTTCAAATAAAAATATAAATGAATATTTGAACAGTGTTAGACATTTCAAAGACCATTTGATTTGGTTTTGCTTCTGTCCGATTTGAGAATTTGCCTTAAACATCTATATTATATCATTCTAAAGCTATTGACATTTGAAAACCCACGAGAATCATACTTCTATCTATTAGACTTTCTCCAATAATAATAATAATAATAATAATAACGATTTATTCGCTGGAGATTAATTTAGGCATGACGCTTTCTTAATCTCATAACTTTTTGATTCATTTTAGCCGTGACATGTTGGCGATTCAAAATTTATTTAAATTTTTTATTTGAAACTTAAAACACATTAAGATTTTTAACAAAGGGGTAATTTAACCGTGACGGTTTGTTAACCCCGTGTATTTTATTTTGGCTCATTTTAGCCCTGACGGCTTGGTGATTCTAAATTCATTAAAATTATCATATATTGTTTTTTTATATTAATTTAACCTTAAAATCATTTAAATGGGGTAATTTAGCCGCGGCGGCTTGTCAATCCTATGTGTTCGTTCAGGATCATTTTAACCGTGACGGTTTGGTGATTCAGAGTTTATTCAAATTCATCACAAAATTCGTATTAATGAAAATAATTGCATAAAATTTATTTTTTTTAGAAAAAAAGGGGTAATTTAGCCGTGACGACTTGTCAACCCTGAGAGTGATCGGAATTATTTTAGCTGTGACAGCTCGGTACTCTGAAATTTAAAACCAACCAACATACAAATATTATAAAGAACGACGTAGCTTTGAATTCCTCACTGCACCTGAGGATACGTCGGAGCGGAACTCTTTCCGTCAAGCTAAAATAAAATTTTAATAATTTAGTCTTCTCATTTTCTAAATAATTCTGTTTATTTATTTTAAGGGATTAAGCAAATATTTTTTTAAAAAAGCTATTAATAATTCACACAATTAATTTAAGGTAACCGTTTTTAAACGGATGTGTCAGGGGTGCAGTGGGATTAAGTTTCCACCCTTCCCTGCGCATAATTAGACTCCCGAACCTTTGATCTATAATTTTAAAGACCAGTTTGCAATAAAAGGTTTTCCAATTTTTCCAAAGTAAATAAAATTGGTGGCGACTCCATTTATTTTAATTCTTTAAATTTCGGGTCGTTACAGTGATATATTCGTATATCTCACCCTGTGTTGTGGGGCATCATTTCAGGTACTGGTAGATGTGAGGTTGATCGAGGCAAGAAGCATGAATAGATTGTACCTGATAGCTGGATATTTTGAGTTGCATGCCATTCAGAATTGTTATATGTATTTATTTTGAGGCCATGTGATGTAGTATGGAGGACTTAGTCCATGATCATTGTTATAGTAATTGCCTTGTTGTATACGGCTAATCGCTTTGATCATGTTTTTGGATAGCTAAGTTCTTTGGCATGTATTTATTTTGAAGAACATTGATGTAACAGGATATTATGTTGTTGTACTTATAGATTGGTGCATAGATTATTTAAGGGATTAAAGATAAATGATGGTATGTAAGAGCCACCATATGTGTTGGATGTTGTTGGTCATTCCTAGTCTATTAGGTGTTAAGAGAATGGTGAAAGAGGGAGGAATTTCCTTAAGAAATTATATGAAAACAGGGGAGGGCATGTGTTGCCTAGTTGGAGAGTGTTTTAGCGCTGATGAGGGCGCTAAAACGCGCTGTGTTCGTGAAATGGAGGAAAAATCTCTGCCCTTGAGCGTTTTACCGCCCAGATGAGCGCTAAAACACGCAAGTGGGTGCTAAAACACGCTAAAGACCTAAAGAAGGCCAAATAAAATGCCCAGTTGAGCGCTAAAACGCGCTACCCGAAATCAGCACAAACATGATTTAGTAAAAACTGCATAACTTGAGCTACGATGCTCTGAATTGAACGCGATTTGAACCCAGGCGAAGATAACAAAGAGATCTATAACATAGTAGGAGTTGAGAACTATAAAAGAAGTACATAATCAGTAAATTATGGTCAAATAAAATAAGAATATGATGTTAAGCTTAGTTTCATTTATTCCGCAATGTCATATGGTTATGGTCACACAATTGGTTATTTTAAATTCGGCTTTGTTCAAAAATAAAAATTTATCCAGATTTCTAATTGAACCAATGTGATTGTAATTGTGCTTAATATTATAATGCAATGTTAACAAACCGGTTTTAGAATGGGGTGTTACACCTCGAGATTCACCCATCTCATAAGTCTCAGCACCTGAAAAATGTTTCTCAAAGAGGGTGAGATGGAAATCTCAGTAAACTGGGCTCTCGAAGGATTAGTCTGCCTCAAGTTCACTTACAGGTATAATAAGTGCAATAGTATAATAAAATGCATAATGTTGGATATATAGCATGTAATATGTGCATTATCAATATCTACTAGCCAGAGAATAAAGTATGCATTACGCACGCCTGCAACATACCAAATGTATGAGGATTTCCCCCATACCTTCACTCCCATTGTCATGTAGGTACACACTATCACACCTGCGTATATATCAACACATTACGCAACAAATCATTTCCGAAGATATCAGATATATATATATAACAATGCATAAATTATTTTCCAAAAATATACCATGCACAAAAACCAACCTCCCATGGAATTTGATGGAATAATATGGTATTAACCCTGAGAACCGAAAACTTATCTTTATCAGTAACATACTCCAATATACTCTTGTTGCGATTCAGTAAGTGCACCGGTCGTAAAGTAATAAAGTGTACCGGAGTACGAGATCGTTCCCACGAGGATCGGATTTTCAAACAATAGTTCGCTAACCGCGATTTAGTTGGACAATCAAGAATAGGATTTGAGAGAATTGAATTTGAAATTAAACGAATCAATAACATGCAATTTAAAATTTCAGAATTAAAAAGACAATTGAAAAGATGATGGTTGATTACGAATTAAAAACAAGCATAGTTAGGATTTTGACTTCCCCCAATATCCTCGTTATGTTATGAATTAAACAATCAAGAACCTTTTCTTAATATATTTCCAATCAATTCTTTCTAAGTTAATTAGGGGCTCAATTCCTTGTTACCCTAAATCTATGTGATCTCAGAATAACCCTAGTCCCCCGGTTATTCCCCAAGAAAACATGCATTAAGATCAAGAATTCCAAGATTGTACAATTATCCTATGTCTATCCCTAGATCACAAGGATTGTGATAAATTTATCAAATCAGGGTTCATGCACCAACATCCCTATTGTCATACAATTCCCCTAAATCAATCTATAACGAGCAAACTCATAGAACGCATTAAAGACAGATAAATTTATTCAATTATAAAAAGAAAAGAATTCAAGAACAATTTAATCCATAAACATAAATGATTCAATTGGGTTCCATCTACCCTTAACTACATAAAAGTTTAGCCTAACATACTGAATTAAAAAACAATAGTAAAGAAAAGAGAACCCCAAGCCTCCATTGGTGTGATGTTGACTTGGTTCCTCAGTGTTCCAGCGCTCCGCAACAGGATTCCTCCTTCAGGTCTCTATGTAATTCTCTGGATTGGTGTTGAATGAATGCCTCAATTGGTCTCTAGGCCCTCTATTTATAGAGAATGATATATCTTTCTGATTTCTTTTTGCATCTTCATAAAATCAAGTTCAAATCTTGATTAAGATATAAATCTTCTTTGGGCTTGGATTTGGTCGTACATGGACATTTTAGCGTGCTGTTTGAGCGCTAAAACGTTCTCTCATTGCATTCCTGTTTGCCTCTGGGCGTTATAGCGCTCTGTTGGGCGCCAAAACGCCCTCTTCAAAGGGTGAATTATTGTTGCTGGAGCGTTTTGGTGCCAAAATATTCTGCTCCAGTGAGTTCTTGCTGTTTTCCTTCCTTAGAGCATTTTCATGCTCTCTTGGACGCCAAAACATCCTCCTCCAGCTTGCACATGCTTGAAATCTTGCTTCTTTAAGGCTTCAACTCCTCTTGTTGCAATCTTTTGGTTCCATAAAGCCATAATGGATGTCAAAAATCCCTTGAAATAAGAATTATGACAACATGTTAGCAAGATATTCAATTCTTGTGACTTTATGGTGGAAAACCCTAATTTCCATGCAATTCATGATATATTTCTTGTATAATTAGACCTAAAACTATGGTAAACCAAGGGTTTACCAACTCTCAGTGTCCAAAGGACCACAATCATAGGCCCTCACAAAATCACAACCTATTTCAAAGATGTAACGGCAATTAGCAAATATATTAGTTTACGTCGTTCATTTTAATATAGTCTTTTACGTAGTTATTTTTTACATAGGAACACCAAGTCAAGGTAGGAGGAACTAAGTCAACTCCCTAAAGTCTCATAACCTTAAAACATCTCTTACGAGCACAATAGAGTCTATAAATCATTTCCTTGAAGAACAATCCAAAGAAATTAACTCTATTTATGAATATGACATCAAACCTCGTTTACCGTTTTTAAAATTGTTGTTGCATCTATTTACCAAAAATTCTAATATTTAAATATATTAAACTGGACATATCAAGCTTTACAAAGGAATATTATATGTCTCAATTGGAGTTGTATAACTCCGGTTATGTCTTTCGCAAAGTGATTACTGCAAACTGAATTTCTAGCAATAAAATAGCGACTTCAAACTTAAATTATGGTTAATCTGCTTATTCAATGGCTACGAAATTTTACAAGGATATATCTCTATGTGTTAGCTTCATATAGGTTAAAATCTCACTCAATTCGGAGTTCTATAGCTCTAGATATCGAATTTTTACTAAATTATGTTCGTTGTTGTCACAATATCCGAATATTTCGCAACATAGGCCAAAAACAACAACGCAGCACGAAATTATTCCAATAAAATTATCCAATAAAATACCATTATCCAACGCAGCACAAAATTTTTTGACGAAAAATATTTCCATCAAAATTTGTGACTAAAGACATATTTGTAAAAAAAATTTGACGGAAAATTTTTTTGTCGAAATTTTTTACGGAATATAGATTTCGTCAAATATTTAACTAAAAAACATATTCATCGAAATTTTTGACGAAAAATATTTCTATCAAAATTTTCCACGAAACACATTTTCTTCGAAAACTTTTGACGGAAAAAAAATTCATCAAAATTCTTTACAGAATTCAAATTCCGTTGAAGGAAACATTTTCTTTAAATTTTTGACAAAATAATTTCCGTCGAAATTTTTAACGAACCACATTTCCATCAAAAAATTTCGACGAAAAATATTTCCGTTAAGTTTTTTGATAAAAAAACATTTCCATCAAAATTTTCAACGGATCACATTTCTATGAAAAAATTTCGTAACAATTTTTGGCAGACAATATTTCGATAAAAAAGTTTGACAAAAATGTTTTGCGTCAAAAAATTTGAGGGAATTTAGATTCCGTAAAGAACTTTGACAAAAAAAATTTCCGTCGAAATTTTTTATAGAAATATTTTCCGTCAAAAAAATTTTCTAAAATATTTTTTGTCAAAATTTTTTACGTAAATATTTTTGGTCAAAATTTTCGCTGGAAATATTTTTCGTAAAAAATGTTTACGAAACTATTTTTTGTCAATTTTTTTTTATGGAAATGTGTTTCGTTAAAAAGTTTGACAGAATTGTTTCTGTCGAAAGTTTTGATGAAATTTAGATTCTATCAAGAATTTTGACTGAAATATTTTGTCCCTAAAAAATTTATGTTAGTGATTATGACAAAATCTTGTTTCGTCTCTAGTTTCGACGAAATTTTTTTCGTCTCTATTTTCTACGTAATATGATTTTTTTCAAAATTTTCGACGAAATAATTTTCTTCGATAAATTCTGTTAGTATTTGAGACTTTTCTAATAATGTCACATTTAAAAATGATTCATATTTATGTAATTTTCACATTTTAATGCTAAGGATAAAAGATAATACTTTTTTTTTCTTTAATTGTAAAATAGTTTGGTTATGGATAACCGTGGATAACCAATTATTTTTATGGTTTGGTAAATAACCAGTTTATAAAATAAAATGCAGTTACATATGAAATCGGTTTTTAAAAATAACTGGTTTTTAAAATGTGGAGCAGTTTGGTTATGGATCGGTTTGGTTCTTTTGGACATTTTGAACATCCCTAACTAAAACAGCCCATGCCCTTAAAATTTGAATATGTAAGACAATTATGAATATGATGACATAAGTTTTGGAAATTAAGGAATTAATACTTAAGTAAGTTATAAGATAAGTATGTTTCTGAAGCAAAAATTTATCTGTTAATCATTCGATTAAAATGATAAAATATATGGGAATATAATTAATGCCAAGCAAGTCAATTAGGATCCTTATAGTAATAATTGAAAAGTTAGGGGTCAAAGTCAAATTATGTGAAAGTTTAGGGACCATTTTGAAATTGGGCAAAACTTAGTCTAAACTTTATGTAGATGATGTAATTAAATTCCTTAGGACATTTTATGAGTTTTAAGTGGTCTTAATTTAAGTTAATTATGATTAGATTAAATGTTAAAATTAAGTCAAAGTTTGATTAAAATCAATCAATAGGAATTAGAATAAGCTAAAGCTATGAAAAGTCAATTTGTGCATGCTTTTGTGATCCCTTTAAGTGTAAGTCGGTTCTTTCTTTCTTCAAAAACCACAATAAGCCTTCTTCTTTCTTCTCAAGGCCAAGCTTCATGGGAGTTAAGTGAAGCTTGTGAACTTGTCGTGTAGCCATTAAAACCTAAGACACTTGTGAGAGAAATGATCCTAGTGACTTTGTGATCATAACCTTCCACTTCTTTCTTCTTGAGGAGTTGTTTTTGTTGAGTTTTCCCTCCTCTTAACCTTCAAACTTCTTGCTATCTTCATGATGGATATGAGTGTTTTGATGCTTGTTTGATGGGAAATTGATCAATTAGTCTTCTAGAAGGCATATAAGGTACTAAACCTATCATCTAGTGGTTTGTTTCTTTAATTTCAATTTAGGTTTCACTTGTTTTGGGATGACTTTAGTGGTGTTTTGTCATGTTAAAATGATAAGGTTTGGTATTGGATTGTTGTTGTTTAAGTGTTTTGATGATTGTTGTTGGAAAATCCTATGAATTAGATGAAGAGAAATGAAAATGGAATGGCCTAAAATCTATTGGATGATTCGGCCTATGTATGGAAAAATATGAAGTCCATGTTTTCGTAAATTTGTCAGGTGAAATTAGAGTTGTTAAATGATTTATTGATGATTTAAGTAAAGAAAATATTATGAAACTTTGAAAGAAAATTGATGAACTTTATACGAGGCAATTTGGCTATATGATGTAAATGTACATGAAAATAGGTTTTATATGTTTATTTTATGTTTTAAGATGTATTTTAAGTGTTTGAGTTGGTGAGAATATGGTGAAGTTGGTTGAAAACTAAAGAAAGTCTTAAGTCACTTGTTATGTACATGTTTCGGCCGTAATCATATTTTTGAAGTAGATGTTTGCTTTGTTGGAATTCCAATGTGAATTAAGGTATTTTGTTATATAAGATGATGATTAAATGGCACTTTAACTAAGAAAATTATATAAAAAACCTCATTGGGTTTTGTATGTGAGATTTTGGCTATCATGAGTTTTAGATGTGGGAAGTTTATGTTATGGTATCTTAGTACAAGTTAAGGTTACTTGATGATTAAAGAATTGGTTTAATTAAGTTGTGAAGCTTAGAAAGCAAGTTACATTCCTCGTGTCTTTTTCTGATGAATTCTATAACACCTCGCATTTCTAAATTATATATTAATATATTAAACATGGATTAAAGGGAAGGATTAGTGAAAATTCTAAAAATCAGGTCAAAATACAGAGAAAGGGTAAAACGATAATTAGCCAAACACACAACCCTAGGAAGGTAAAGTTGAGTAGGAAGTCTCAAATGATGAAAATAACCCTGAAAATGGATTCAGAACGAAAAATTGAGTGGGTTAGGCAAGTTTCAGAAAATTCAGTGAATAATATTTTTACCGGGTAAAAATATCGCGGTACGATTGCACCGTAAAACGTGCCAAATGAGTTTTGAGCTCTAGGTTTTGAATACAAGTTATAAATGGTGTATAGGACTAGGAAATATGATTTCTGATGAAAATTGACGGAAATTAGTAAGTTTGGGGAAGCGTGCCTACGACGCGCGAAACAGCTTAAAACTGCATTTTCTCCGAACGACCAGAAAACTCAGGATTCATCTGATCAAGGGTAATTAAAGGACAATGGTTAATGTTAAAAATTAGAGTTTCTAAATAGGTTATGAATTTATGGACGTTTAGTGGAATCAGAGGGAAATTCGAATTAATTTGAAATCGCGTGAGGTGGCGGTGGGACCCACTCCACTTAAATCACTTAAGCCACATGGCAAACCACTATTCATGTTAATCTTCCCTCCCTTTTTCTCTCTCAAAACCGAGCCCTCACCCCCCTCCATGGCCAAAACATTTCAAGTTTTCTTTCTCTCCTAACTTAGTCATCCAAGCACCAAATTAAGTGATTTTTGTCTTGAAATTTGTTGGAAATAACCTTCTAAACACATTGGTAGTAGTCTTGAGCCATGAAACCCACTATATTTTGAGAAAACCCCCCCAAACCCGCGGCCCTTTGTTGTAGATTTGTGTTCATGGATTTGTTTGGAGCTCCAATGGTTTAGTACGATGTGGAGGAGCCCTATACTCACCTTTTGAGTAAGTTTCATCACCTTTGAATAATTGGATTGTTGATTTTAATTTATGAACCCTAAGCTCATTTTGTACGATTTGTGTAGTTAGAGAGCTCAAATGGAAATTGTGTATTAGATGATTATGTCTTAGAATGATGTGTTGGAGCTATAAATGCAATAAAAATTATTGATGAATATGTGATCATAACTTAGTGGAAAATTGGACGATGCCATGAACTTTGTGCTTTGAATTGTGTTAGGATTGTGAAATTGAGTTGTTGTATAGTTGTATGATGTAATAATAGGATTGTATCATGTGTGGAGTAGTTGAATTGGATGGAATAATCCTTGGTATATGGCTTAGTGCAATTCAGCCATAATGGGTAGAAAGAGGAATGTGATGTTGTGGAATTGTATGATTGGTATGTTGTGTTTTTAAATGGTAGTTAGAAGGATTATGTGATGGTTGGAAGATTTGAAAATCAATGAAAAAATATTGGATTGCGTATTGTCCCTAGAAGGAAATAATTGGGCAAAATGATGTTAGGATGGTATAAAATGAAAAGTGACACCTAAAATGGCATTTTGGTAACCTTGGCGTGCCTTAGAAAAATGAAAAGAAAATTTAGAAAAATAAAATGTATTTTTACACTGTTTTGGCCGAACCTCGCTATGTGGGGGGAGGAAAAATTGTCATTTTGTGAATTTGATGGTTTGCCGTGTTCTGACGATCCGAATATGGTCATTGTAGGTTGCCGTACGTGGATTTGAACCCCGAACCGTGAGCTCGATTGGTTGCCCTTGGTCCCGGACCGAAAAGGAATGTGGTAAGTTTTTGAATCATGCATTTATGCTTGAGAATCATTCACCCCGGTACACCATCTTGTATGGCGCTACATACTCAGGCTTCCCGTCAAGATGAAACAACACATGCATATTAAAAGCCATTACATGTAAAGTTCAATCAACATATCAAATATCCAAAAGCATGTACACAACATGCATAAACCATACCCCCATGGGACATGGTGGAACCACAATATGGCTAAACCGAGGACACGAAAGCTTACCTTGCAAGCTAACTCCAAAAGCCAAGAGTCCACAGCTCAAAGTCCAAACACAGCAGATTCACAATCTGTTATGGACCAACAATACATCAACAACATGCATCACAAGCATACAATATTAAGACAACGCCTTTTCATTACGTTTTCAAGTCTTAAAGCTTCTAACAAAGCCACAAGCCCTTAATCCCATGATTCTGGCTTAGTCCATTAAAAACAGAAGTTCAACTTCATCAATCTAGGGTCTACAAACCCCCAATAGCCTACTGTATGCACAACACAGCTACTGTTCTGCGAAATCCCAGAATATCCGGATATTCCTCGGGACCATATCCGGATATGCAATATCCGGATATCTCACTGGACATATCCAGATATGCAATATCCGGATATCCAGAATCCTATATCCGGATATCTAGTATCCAGATATCCCAAAACCCCACATCTGAATACACATATCCGGATATCATATCCGGATATCATATCCGGATATCCCATATCCGGATATTCCACGGGCCGATTTCCGAATATTTCACGACAGAATGCAGTTTCTGCATTTTCGTGAAGATATCCTTCCAAGGTTGGGTTTTTACCGATTTTAAACACCTAAACATGCATTTCTAGGTGTGTTCAACATTACCCCACAACAAGTTATCATCTTTTGACCTTAACATGCATCAAGCTTTCATTTTTAAGCATTAAACTCAAGATCAAAGGTTGGTATACATACCAAAGGCTTAAAACAGAGAAGGAGATGCTCTTAGAGCTCAACACAGCCCCTCAAGTCTGACTCAAGAAAGATGCACGAAAATGGCTTCACAAGGGTTGGTTCTTCCCACCAAAGGTCACCACTTGGACCTCCAAAATGCCATAACTATGGCTTTCAGCAACCACACCACCCAAAACCAGCACTCTCACCCACACACAGAGGATGGAAACTCAGAATACACCCTCACACTTCCTCACCATGCATGTTCTTAAGTGTATACAAGCTCAAAGAGGGAAGAAATCAAGTAAAGGTGACAACTTGAGTTCAAAAATGGTGAAAAGAGGCAATGGAACAGTAAACCACCCTCAGCCCACCAAGTGCCTCACGTAGGAATTCTGGTATGCCTAGGGTTATGTGTTAAAATGCATATATATAGCCACTTAGCCATAAAACACACATTATTAACTTTAATTGCTACGCTTAGCATTTTAATCCCAAACTTTGGATTATGAAACTACATAATTTTCTAAGATTTATCATATTTTTCTTATAATTTTCTAAGCACTTTTCCGGTACGCGCTTTTCCAAGCCAGTATCGGTTTCCAGCACCAGTTCTCATTATCTGGACTTGAAACTCGTTTTACAAGTCCTACATATTATTCTAGTAATTATCATGCACTTACATTAATTTTCCGGGATACTCTTTCGGCACGCATTTATACCGACTAGCAGAACCGGTATCTGCACTTTTCTTCCGAAAAGCGACTTTCAGCATTCTTAATCACTTATTACGATTATTAAGCCTCATAAATAATTACTAGGGTCAATTATGGAATCATTTCCTATTTTCTCGTAACTTATTAATTAAATACCTTAATTAACGGTGCGGGTTCTTACATTCACCTCACCTTTTTAGGATTTTGACCTCAAAATCAGAAACATACCTGGTCGAAACTCGGGGTACTGCCGGAGAAGCTCGTCCTCTCGCTCCCAAGTACACTCCTCAGGAGTCCTTCCGGTCCACTGCACCTTGACCATCAGAATGATCTTGCTCCTCAGCTGCTTCTCGCCACGATCGAGAATCTTTAGTGGTCCTACGGGAGTCTTTAAGTTCTCCCGAACTTCCACATCATCCGGTTGCACCACGTGCGAAGGATCTGCTATGTACCTCCGAAGCTGAGACACAGGAAACACGTCGTGGATGTTGGCCAGGTTCGGAGGCAAGGCAAGCCGGTAGGCAACAGGTCCTACTCTACCAAGAATCTGGTATGGCCCAATAAACCGCGGGCTCAGCTTCCTCACTCCGAGTGCCCGTCCAACACCGGTGACAAGTGAAAGTCTCACAAACACGTGCTCACCCTCACTGAACTCCAATGGACGATGCTTGACATCGTAGTAGCTCTTCTGACGATTCCGCGCCTGCTTCAGCTTTTCCCTGATCATCTGGATCTGCAGGGTGGTATCTTGGACAAAATCCAAGCCAAACAACTCACGATCCCCAACCTCCGACCAGCAGGTAGGTGTACGACACCTCCTACCGTAGAGCGCCTCGTAGGGTGCCATGCCCAGGCTAGCATGGAAACTGTTGTTATACGAAAACTCCACCAATGGAAGGTACCTATCCCATGCCGAGCCCTGCTCCAACGTGCAAGCCCGCAACATGTCCTCCAAGGTCTGGATAGTCTGCTCAGTCTGAGGGTGATAGGCGGTACTCAATCTCAACTGCGTACCAAAAGCTCCCTGCAGCGCCTCCCAGAACCGAGATGTGAACTTCGGGTCCCTATCACTAATGATACTCACGGGCACCCCGTGAAGCCTCACAATCTCGCGAACATACAGTCTGGCCAACTGCTCTGTAGTGAAGCTCACCTTCACTGGAAGAAAATGGGCAGACTTCGTCAGTCTGTCCACAATGACCCATATCGAGTCACAGCCAACCTGAGTCTTCGGCAAACCCACAACGAAGTCCATGGAAATGCTCTCCCATTTCCACTCCGGAATCTCAAGAGGTTGAAGTTTACCAGACGGCTTCTGGTGTTCAATCTTCACCTTCTGGCAAACCAAACACTTGGACACAAAGATGGCAACATCTTTCTTCATGCCCGGCCACCAGAAGTTCTTCTTCAAGTCTTGATACATCTTAGTAGCACCAGGGTGGATAGAAAACTGACCCTTATGGCCTTCTGCCATAATCTCTTCTGTCAACGGACCTCGAGGAACCACAATCCTCCGCTGGAACAAAAGCAATCCATCATCATTCCAAGACACACCGTCTTGGTTCTTCACATAATCCAGACACTCTCTCTGAACTTGTGCCTCTTTAATCTTTTCTAGCAGCTCGTTCACGACATCTGATGCTTCCAATCCGAGAAGTACGCTCGCACACGGAGCGGTCACTGCCAAGTGGTTGAACTTCTCAACCACGTCGAAGTTACCAAGTAGCAAACTGGATGAACTACTGGATTTCCGACTCAAAGCATCGGCTACCACATTGGCATTGCCAGGATGATACCTTAGCTCAAAGTCGTAGTCCTTTATGAACTCCATACATCTCCTCTGCCTCATGTTCAACTCCTTCTGGTCGAACAGGTACTTCAAACTCTTGTGGTCACTGAACACCACAAACCTCAAACCAAAAAGATAATGCCTCCAAATCTTGAAAGCAAACACAATCGCAGCCAACTCCAAATCATGAGTCGGGTAGTTCTCCTCATGAGGCTTCAACTGCCTCGAAGCAAAAGCAACAGCTCTACCAGACTGCATCAGCACACAGCCCAACCCCTTTCCAGAAGCATCACGGTAAAGCTCAAACTGCTCCTCAGGATCAAGAAGGATCAACACAGGTGAAGAAGTCAATCTCTCCTTCAACTCCTGGAAGCACGCCTCACACTCGTGAGTCCACACAAATGGAGTCTCCTTTCGGGTAAGACGAGTCAAAGGGAGAACCATCGTGGAAAAACCCTTGATGAACCTCTGATAGTAACCTGCCAAACCTAAGAAGCTCCTCACCTCCGTAGTTGTCTTGGGCCTCTCCCAATCCAACACGGCCTCAATCTTGTTGGGATCCACTGCAACTCCATCTGCTGAAATCACATGCCCCAGAAACTTGACTGATTTGAGCCAAAACTCACACTTGGAGGGTTTAACATAAAGCTTTTTCTCCTTCAGCACTTGCAGAACTATCCTCAGATGCTCCACATGCTCCTCCTCAGTCTTGGAGTAGATCAGAATATCATCAATGAAGACAATCACAAACTGATCCAGATACGGCTGGAAAATCCTGTTCATGTAATCCATGAACACTGCCGGCGCATTTGTGAGTCCAAACGGAATCACCAAATACTCAAAATGACCGTATCTCGAACGAAACGCGGTCTTCGGGACATCCTCCGACTTCACCCGAATCTGATGGTATCCGGATCGGAGATCAATCTTGGAATACACACAAGCACCCCTGAGCTGATCCAACAGATCATCAATCCGAGGAAGGGGATACTTGTTCTTGATTGTCACCTTGTTCAACTGCCTGTAGTCGGTGCACAATCGCATTGTCCCGTCCTTCTTCTTCACGAAGATGACCGGTGCTCCCCAAGGAGATACACTCGGTCTAATGAAATCTTTCGCTGAAAGATCCTCAATATGCTTCTTCAGTTCAGCCAACTCCGGTGGCGACATCCGATAAGGAGCTAAAGAAATCAGCCCCACACCGGGCAACAAGTCAATGGAGAACTCTATCTCCCGCTGTGACGGAAACTCAGGAATCTCCTCAGGAAACACCTCAAGGAACTCCCCCACCACAGGAATGCCAGTGATATCCTCCTGTGTCCCACTCACCAAACCACCCAACATGACATAACCCAATGCCCCTGCTCGCAGCGCTCTCCTGGCCTGCAGTAGAGAAATGTATGGCGAGGAACTAGCTGTGGAATCACACGGAGACATCACCACGCACTTTGCACAACAATCAATCAAAGCACAGTTTCTAGACAACCAATCCATGCCCAGAATAATCTCAAGGTTGGCCATCGGCAATCCTATCAGATCTACCGAGAACTCACGGCCATCCCATTGAAACGCTACATCGCGATGTACAGTGGTAGAATCACAAATCTCTCCGGTGGCGGTAGTCACCCGCAACGGTGGAGAAAGCACAACACTGGGCAACTCAAGCCCCAAAGCAATCGGGGTAGCAACAAACGAATGAGTAGCCCCGGAATCAAAGATAGCATCCACAAAAGAATCACCAATAGACACAGAACCTTTGATAAGGTTCGGAGCGCGGTCCGACTGCTGCTTATCTAGTGTATACACTCTCCCAACAAAAGGTGGCACTGCAGGTGCCGAAGAAGATGTCATCGGAACCATCTGCAAAGGAACTGCCTGAACAGCTGCAGCTCTCGCCGTCGAAGACGGACAATCTCTAGAGAAGTGGCCCTCCTTGCCACACTTGAAGCACAACAACTGCCCCGTAGCACAGCGTCCCACATGCTCCTTCCCATATCCCGAACATCTCGGAGTGGTAGGAGGCCTAGCAGAACTCCCCTGATGTGAAACAGCTCTCTAGAACTGACCAGGCGCCTGCCTAGTCGCTAACTGCTTTCCCTTGCCCTTATCAGCAAACCTCCTGTCCTTCCAAGAAGTAGGAGCAGGAGTGGAACCACCTGTTCCCTTGCTCTCCTCAACCTTGGCCCTCTTGGCCTTGCTTGCCACACAAACATCCTCGATGTCCTTACACTGCTGAACTAGTGTACCAAAGTCCCTCGAAGCAGCACCAGCAAGATGCTCAGCAATCACCTCACTAAGTCCCCTGCGGAACTTAGCTTCCAGAAATAACGGAGTAGGAGGAACCATCCGGATGTGTGCAAACTTCACAAGCTCATTAAACTTAGCCAGGTACTCATCAACAGACATCGAGCCCTGTACCAAACGATCAAACTCTCCCTGCTTCCTCTCCTGCGCATCATAGGGAAAGTATCGGCCCAGAAAGCACTCCTCAAAGAATGGCCACGTCATGACACGACCCTGCCTGTGCGTCCACCACTCATGGGCATCGCCCTCCAGCTTGTAGGTCGAGAACATCAGCTTCTGTGGGTCTGTACACTGCATAACCCGAAAGATCTTGTCCAGCGACTCTAGCCATCTCGTAGCAGCAATAGGATCCAGAGACCCCTCAAACACAGGCGGCTTATGCTTCCTGAAAGCATTCAGCCGGCGATCGATCACATCACGATCCTCAGCAATCCCCACAAGGGGCTCCCCTGTCTCAGCGGCATGAGAAGCACTGCCGATGTGACTATGGCTCTCCTCCTGAACACTAGGTGGAGGCGGTGGCGGTGGTGGTGGAGCATGGCCTACAGCAGGACCAACCCTCATCTCCTCCAACATGACTCGCATCATCGTCATGTTCGCCATCCTGTTCGCCTCGAGGACTTCCTCAGTGGTCCTCCGGTTCGCTTCACGAACCTCAGCTGCGGCTATCCGGTTCGCCACGCGAACATCTTCCATCATTGCCGCGTTGGCCACTATAGCGGCCTCCTGATCGGCTAACCTGGCCGCCTGCATCTCAGCCAATGCAGTCAGGATAGGATCAGATTGATCCTCAGAAGTCTCTCGTGTTCTCCCGGACCTTACCATGACTCTGCACAAGTTACACAAATTATGAGTTGATCAGGCCCACCCAATGTGATCACATATACATCATCATAATAAAATTTGACGGAGTAAACACAAAGACAGACACAACCAAACAACCTAGCAATTGCAATACATACAGGCTTTTCCCTCGAACCATTGCTCTGATACCATAAATGTAACACCCTGTATATATCCGGTAATGTTATCATAATATCGTATTAAGCTGAGCTTAATTAAAATGCGGAATTACTTTTTCTTTTCAATTATGATGCCATTAACATTACCAACTTGCTTAATAATCAATTAATAAAACATCGCCTGTATGTAATTGCAATAAGACAGCTAACTGAAATACCTCATAACATAGATAATATAAATGTGGCTCTAGTCACGGAACTACAACAACGTAGACCGGACCATCTAACAGTTTATACAACTCCAATCTAAAAGTACTAACAGAAAGTGTCATGGACAATCCCCATGCTCACTCAAATAAGGCAACATGCCCAACATCAGTCTCAACAACAACATATCATAAATAGCGGAAAACATAAACAACATCCCAAATCCAGTCATGCTAATATAAAGCAGTAAAACATAATCAGCTAAGCTCCGGCCTCCTGCCGCCTGAGGCATCAGTACCCATACTACCTGATCCTGAAATAAGCATTTCCCAAACGTGGGGTAAGATCTCTAATCTAGAAATCTCAGTAAGTCAGTGAGTCCTCAAGGATCTTCCACCCCAAGCTCACTTACATGTGCAATATAAGTTCAAAAGCAGTTTATCATTTATCATTTCTAAAACAATGCAATGCAGCAGATAATCATGTCATGTGTGTCAATACTAATCTACTGGCCAGAGATAGTACAGGTATACGTCTATCACCTACACACCGTGCAAGTACCACTTGCATTCACCCCGGTACACCATCTTGTATGACGCTACATACTCAGGCTTCCCGTCAAGATGAAACAACACATGCATATTAAAAGCCATTACATGTAAAGTTCAATCAACATATCAAATATCCAAAAGCATGTACACAACATGCATAAACCATACCCCCATGGGACATGGTGGAACCACAACATGGCTAAACCGAGGACACGAAAGCTTACCTTGCAAGCTAACTCCAAAAGCCAAGAGTCCACAGCTCAAAGTCCAAACACAGCAGATTCACAATCTGTTATGGACCAACAATACATCAACAACATGCATCACAAGCATACAATATTAAGACAACGCCTTTTCATTACGTTTTCAAGTCTTAAAGCTTCTAACAAAGCCACAAGCCCTTAATCCCATGATTCTGGCTTAGTCCATTAAAAACAGAAGTTCAACTTCATCAATCTAGGGTCTACAAACCCCCAATAGCCTACTGTATGCACAACACAGCTACTGTTCTGCGAAATCCCAGAATATCCGGATATTCCTCGGGACCATATCCGGATATGCAATATCCGGATATCTCACTGGACATATCCAGATATGCAATATCCGGATATCCAGAATCCTATATCCGGATATCTAGTATCCAGATATCCTAAAACCCCATATCCGAATACACATATCCGGATATCATATCCGGATATCCCATATCCGGATATTCCACGGGCCGATATCCGAATATTTCACGACAGAATGCAGTTTCTGCATTTTCGTGAAGATATCCTTCCAAGGTTGGGTTTTTACCGATTTTAAACACCTAAACATGCATTTCTAGGTGTGTTCAACATTACCCCACAACAAGTTATCATCTTTTGACCTTAACATGCATCAAGCTTTCATTTTTAAGCATTAAACTCAAGATCAAAGGTTGGTATACATACCAAAGGCTTAAAACAGAGAAGGAGATGCTCTTGGAGCTCAACACAGCCCCTCAAGTCTGACTCAAGAAAGATGCACAAAAATGGCTTCACAAGGGTTGGTTCTTCCCACCAAAGGTCACCACTTGGACCTCCAAAATGCCATAACTATGGCTTTCAGCAACCACACCACCCAAAACCAGCACTCTCACCCACACACAGAGGATGGAAACTCAGAATACACCCTCACACTTCCTCACTATGCATGTTCTTAAGTGTATACAAGCTCAAAGAGGGAAGAAATCAAGTAAAGGTGACAACTTGAGTTCAAAAATGGTGAAAGGAGGCAATGGAACAGTAAACCACCCTCAGCCCACCAAGTGCCTCACGTAGGAATACTGGTATGCCTAGGGTTATGTGCTAAAATGCATATATATAGCCACTTAGCCATAAAACACACAGTATTAACTTTAATTGCTACGCTTAGCATTTTAATCCCAAACTTTGGATTATGAAACTACATAATTTTCTAAGATTTATCATATTTTTCTTATAATTTTCTGAGCACTTTTCCGGTACGCGCTTTTCCAAGCCAGTACTGGTTTCCTGCACCAGTTCTCATTATCTGGACTTGAAACTCGTTTTACAAGTCCTACATATTATTCTAGTAATTATCATGCACTTACATTAATTTTCCGGGATACTCTTTCGGCACGCATTTATACCGACTAGCAGAACCGGTATCTGCACTTTTCTTCCGAAAAGAGACTTTCAGCATTCTTAATCACTTATTACGATTATTAAGCCTCATAAATAATTATTAGGGTCAATTATGGAATCATTTCCTATTTTCTCGTAATTTATTAATTAAATACCTTAATTAACGGTGCGGGTTCTTACAAAAGGGCAATAGGTCTATTCTAGGATTGATTTATGTTTTATGTTGCAAGAAGCATGCAATTGAATATTGTGATTGAAATTGATTAACTTGATAAAGTAAGCATGAATTGAGTATAATGATTAAATTGGATATAAACTGTGATGGGTTGTAAGAGCCCCAAGACATTGCTAGCCCTTTTGTGTGCCATCCAATGATTATTAGTTACAAATTGAGGTCATAGAACAATTGCGCAAACTTGGGGATTATTGGAAAAACAAAGGAAACTCTAGCGAATTTTCTAGAAATTGGCAGAATTTAGGCGAACTTTGGGAGAGCATATCTCCCTCCATATAGGTCCGTTAGGGACGTTCCATACGCCGTTTTGAAGCTTGTGATTTCCTCTACATGGTGGTAAAATTTTGGATTTTTCTGGGTTTGACGTCGGCCTGGAGAAGGCTGTGAACACATACTGCCCTGTTGGCCCTTGCACATGGGGCTGATCTGGAGCGAACTTGGGGAATTTATTCCTGCTTTGTCTCTTGGTAAAATTAGGTGTATGATATTTCAAATTGAAGATTGAGGTGTCTAGTGTTTTGTATAAAAATTTGAGAGCCATTTGTTGAGTGGATTTTCCAGAATAATTGATTGAGTGAAGGATGTTTGGAGCTGTTTTGGGGTTGGCTGGCAGATTTTCTTGTCCAACTTCAAACGGCGATATCCGGAGCAAACGATAACTTTACGACTTGTGTGATAGCTTCCTAGAAAGGTAATTAATCCTAGAATAACATACTAAAACATGAGAGTCTTTTCGTTTGCGATTTGTCCGCAGAAAATTAAAGACCGAACCATGTTCGGGTAGGTAGAAAACGTAAAAGTGAAATTTTAGCTAAGTGGGTTTATGGAAACCCCTTAGTGACTTGAGAGATGTAATATATGTTATAAAAGTAGTTTAAATAATTATTTCGCAAAGAGTTTACAGTTACGGTCACAGCTTTTATTTATAGCGCTTTTTATTGTTTTAAATACTCGCGTAATAAACAGAAAAAGTTTACTCGCAATTTTATAAATGAATTGTTGTGATTGTAACTGCACTTAATATCATAATTAATGTTAACAATACCGGTGTACAATGAGCTGTTACAAATTTATCCATGGAGGTTAAGATGATTTAGGAATGGTTTTAAATTCGGCCATGTATGTTTATGTCATTTAGGTTAAAATTATGGAAAACCTAAATAAACCTAGGGTTATTTTAATTATAACAGCCCGTTCCATCCCGGTATTGTTAACATTGATTATGATATTAAGCGCTGTTATAATCTCAACAGTTCATTTAAAAATGCGAGTAAATTTTTTCCTTTTCATTACGTAGGCATTTAAAAACAGTAATAAAATGTAATGATAAAAGCTGTGATCATAACTGAAGCACCGAATGTTTGGGTCTGATTATTGCATATGTGATTCCTTAGTGTGGGTCTGATTAACCCATTCCTTTGTGTTAAATGTTTGGTCATCATAAGAAGCCTGTGTGGCAACCCTGAAGCACCGAATGTAAGTCCTTAGCCTGATGTTGTGGCTGTAGTGTTGACTGCTCCATGGACAGAGATGGCGGTAAGTAAAATATGAATATGAGGGAACTTAAGGAAATCAAACTTAGATATTTTGTCTGACATCTGAGATGAAATTTACAAAGCTTTATCATAAGTAAAATTTGTAAACAAACCTATTTTATGTACAGTTTTATCATAGGCGAAAATTGTGGTATTGTGGGTAGTAAATATAATTGAGCTGGGTTTATGGCCTGAATATGGTATTGGTAAAATTCCTATATATATGTGTAGGGTAGTAAAACAATTATGTACAGGTGGACTTGGTGAATGGACTTCATTAAGGTGAGTGACTTGGAACCTGATGAATTACTAGAAAATATGAACAGGTATGCTTAGGTACGAGCTTGAATATTTTATGTTAGGTTAGAGGTTATAGGTCCCTGATAGATGGTGTACATTTGAATAAATTGAGATGGTTAAAGTAGAGAAATAAATGGAATATTTGAGGTCTGAAAGGGGTTTGACCACTTGAAATTATTATGCTAGTGAAGTGTTAATTTGAAATATATCGAAATATGGAAATTAAGTCCATAAGGAGGTAGTGTTGATTAAACATAGGTGAGATGAATTAATTAGGTATTATGTGTATAAGGAAGAAGTTGAGAGAATCGCCATGGATGGCATAAGATAAATGTACAATGAAGGCACTATTGTAGTTAATGGATGTCGATCCAAACTGGCAGACTTGTCAATGATAAAATGGATAGGATAGTTGAATTGTATAATCATATGTAAGATAGTAATGAGAATTGTAAAGAAATTATGATCTAGTGGTCTATATATATATATACTACTAATAATAGTGTGCTTGTGAAATAATTTGGTATTTGACATGGATTGATAGACGGAGTGGAGGTATTTTCAATGTAATGAATATTCTACAACCACCAAGGGTAGAAGTGAGAAGGAAAATTGATGGGTTGCTCTTCAGTACTGAGTATAGGTTTATGTGAGCCGTAACAGGCAATGGATTAGAACGGTGACGGGATTTTATGGGCTATTGTTTTACAACAACAAGGTGAAATGGTATGATTAGTGAATGAGCTAATGTACAACTTAATGTGAAATTATATGATTAGTGTATGAACTAATGTGCGATAGAGTGTGAAATTACGTGGTTAGCGAAAGAGCTAATGTGTAATGTAAAAATGAAAATGATAAGATTAGCTAATGAGCTGATGTATAATTGTCAGTGCAAGGACTGACGGGTAATTGTCAGTGCAAGGACTGACGTGTAATTGGCAGTGCAAGGACTGACGTGTAATTGGCAGTGCAAGGACTGACGTGTAATTATCAGTGCAAGGATTGATGTAAATTTTTCAGTGCAAGGACTGATGTACAATTATCAGTGCAAGGGCTGATGTACAATTATCAGTGCAAGGGCTGATGTAAAATTTTCAGTGCAAGGGCTGATGTACAATTATTAGTGCAAGGACTAAGGTGTAATTAGTTCTCTGTGATTGGACGATTGTGTCTAGAAAAGCCCTGTGTGATGGGAATTATATGTGGGAAATATGATACATTATACTAAGAGATGGGGGATGTGTACATAAGTTTGAGACAGATCCCGGATTCATGGAATAGAGATTATGTTATGAACTATGTCAGGTGACTAATCAAAATAAAAGAGTAAACTATTTGTGAGAAGAATAATCAAGGAAGAAATAATGGACTATACGTATATGTGATATGGTTATTATACTACTACTGCTATGATTATGGGGGCAGCCCCATGTGGATATACAAAACACTTCTGCCGTGATATACGGATAGGATACAGACAACAAATTTACTGGGTCCATGTGTGATCTGGAGTGTACTGGGTACACGTTGGCTGTTATATACAGATATGTTATAAATATGAATTCCTTTGTGCACTGGGTGCATGTTATACGACTTGATAATATGGATATCTCCGTGCGGCTTATGTGCCTGGAGGGTATGACTATCTCCGTGCGGATTATATTCCCGGAGACTCTTGTTATCTCTGCGTGGATTATGTTCCCGGAGACTATTATTATCTTATATGAGGAATGTGATACGAGGGAGTATCCTGCGTCGAAGTGACTGCTAGTACAAATGAGATGCCTTATGTAAATGCAAAACAGGGATTGGGTCGTGTAAAGAACGCAAGATGTGAAATCAGGTAATTTTATTTGAACAGTAATATATCAAATGGGATATAATATGTGAGGCGTCATGAGAAGGTGTTTTGAGGTATGATTTCTGAGCACTCGGTGATGTGTATGTGTGTGTACCAAGTGTGGTGACATGGATTTTGGGTTTCACGGAAATTGTGAAGTTAATCGAGGGTTCTTGCCCTATGGAAAATGATAGCAACTTGTTAATACTGATAATTGATTAAATGTTTTGCTAGGAGGACTAGTGAGGAAAAAACGTGGAGTTAAGATGATGGCCTGAGGGCCTTTCATAAGAAGTTAGTTGTGATGGAGTCAAGTGAAGATGTCTAATAAGGATCAGTAACTTAAATTGTGGTGACTAAAGAAAGGTTGATAACTCGATGGAGTGACTTGGAGTACGGTATGTGATACATGCTAGGTGAGAGAGATATATCCTTTGGAGATACACTGTATTCATAACTTAATTTGTTTAAGGATGAAAGTGGTTCCAGGTGATAGAACGATTATGTTTAGAAGTTACCAATGTGAGGAGACCTATATGTGAGGATTACGATATAGTAGGGGTGTCAATATAGGTTATGACACGTGGGTTGACCCGCGACACGACACGAAAATTCATGTTCGGGTTGACCCGTAAAAAAATTCGTGTCGTGTTCGTGTTGGAGAAAATGACACGTAAAAAATTCGTGTCGTGTTCTTGTCGACCCATATTTTTTTATTATTTTATTTTTATTTTTGTATTATTATTTTTTAAATTTTTTTGTCAATTACCGTTTTGACCCCTATTTTGCGTGTTATTCGTGTCGTGTCGTGTCAACACGCAAGAAATCTGTGTCGTGTAAGTGTTGAAGATTTTGACACGAACAAAAATTCGTGTCGTGTTCGTGTTGATGTATTCGTGTCGTGTCAACCCGTTTTGACACCCCTACGATATAGTATTTTAAGTTGGACACCCATGATAAAGTGTCGATGATGAGGAAATGGAGGTATAAATGAATGAGATATATGTTGAATCTACAATATTGGTATAGAATGATGAGAAAAAAATGGTTAGTTGGTGAAAATCTTAGGCATAAGACCTTTGATGCGGAAGTCATTGATGGATTTTGTTTTTAGACTTGGAGATGACTAATTTGATAGATAGACGAACAATAGGTGAAAATTATTGATATGACGTTGTAGGTAGAAAATTTCATGAATGGGTTTGTTGTTGAAGGCCTTAAATGGCTAATCGGAAATATAAACTATTATGAGGGTTGTTAGTTTCGTATCATAAAGAGAAAAATATAGTTGTGATTATCTAAGAAGAGGTGAAGACACGTGACAAAGTAAAGTAAAGTGTATAAATATGAAATTTAATGTGAGTTGGAATTAATGGGTACTGTAGAGTGCCATTGAAACTAGAAGGTAGGTGCCTGTGTGAAAGCTAAGGAAGCCACGAAATGGTAAGATTAGTAGCATTACTGGAAAGGACTGGTGTATTGGGATATTGTTGAAACAGTAGTGGCAGCGAAAGGATCGAAGTACTAAAGAAAGTGAGTTAAAATATTCAGTTAATGACAGATAAATATACTTGGAGATCGTCTGATGTTGTTGTGCATGACCTTGGGTCAGATAAATAGATAAAGATGAAAAGGAAGTGAGGTTAGGTAGAGAAATTTGTGACATAACTATATTATTACCTGTAAATTAGTGAAAGTGCAACCGTTGCCCATGGAAAATTTAAAATATTGTGAATTAGAAAGTCATATCACCGGAATAGACAAGTATTTGTGAAGGATTGGGGAACGATGGATACAACAAAAACGAGGTTATGCCTGTGACGAAAGTAAAATGGTAAAGATGCACACCTGAGGAGGCTACTTGAGAGTGGAAGGACGAGATTCTCTAGCTATATCCCGAGTCAGAGGACCGCTACGATGCTAATTTTACGAACAAAATTTCAAAAAAGAGGGGTGAATATAACACCTCACATTTTTAAATTATCTATTAATATATTAAACATGGATTAAAGGGCAGGATTAGTGAAAATCCTGAAAATCAGGTCAATATACAAAGAAAGGGTAAAACGGTAATTAGCCAAACACACAACCCTAGTAGGAAGGTAAAATTGAGTAGGAAGTCTCAAATGATGAAAATAACCATGGAAATGGATTCAGAACGAAAAATTGACTGGTTGGGCAAGTTTCGAAAAATTGAGTGAATAGTTTTTTTACGGGGTAAAAATACCGCGGTACGTTTGCATCGTAAAACGTGTCGATTGAGTTTTGAGCTCTAGGTTTTGAATACAAGTTATAATTTGTTTATAGGACTAGGAAATATGATTTCGGATGAAAATTGACGAAAATTAGTAAGTTTGGGGAAGCGTGCCTACGACGCGCGTAACAGCTTAAAACTGCATTTTCTCCGAACGACTGGAAAACTTAGGATTCATCTGATCAAGGGTAATTAAAGGACAATGGTTAATGTTAAAAATTAGAGTTTCTAAATAGGTTATGAATTTATGGACGTTTAGTGGAATCAGAGGGAAATTCGAATTAATTTGAAATCGCGTGAGGTGGCAGTGGGACCCACCCCACTTAAATCACTTAAGCCACATGGCAAACCACTATTCATGTTCATCTTCCCCTCCCTTTCTCTCTCTCAAAACTGAGCCCTCACCCCCTCCATGGCCAAAAAACACTTCAAGTTTTCTTTCTTTCCTAACTTAGTCATCCAAGCACCAAATCAAATGATTTTTGTCTTGAAATTTGTTGGAAACAACCTTCTAAACACATTGGTAGTAGTCTTGAGCCATGAAACCCACTATATTTTGAGAAACCCCCCTCAAACCCGGTTCCCTTTGTTGTAGATTTGTGTTCATGGAATTGATTGCAGCTCCAATGGTTTAGTATGATGTAGAGGAGCCCTATACTCACCTTTTGAGTAAGTTTCATCACCTTTGAATGGTTGGATTGTTGATTTTAATTTATGAACCCTGAGCTCTTTTTATATGATTTGTGTAGTTAGAGAGCTCAAATGGAAATTGTGTATTAGATGATTATGTCTTAGAATGATGTGTTGGAGCTATAAATGCAATAAAAATGATTGGTGAATATGTGATCATAACTTCGTGGAAAATTGGATGATGCCATGAACTTTGTGATTTGAATTGTGTTAGGATTGTGAAATTGAGTTGTTGTATGGTTTTATGATGTAATAATAGGATTGTATGATGTGTTGAGTAGTTGAATTGGATGGAATAATCCTTGGTATATGGCTTGGTGCAATTCGGCCATAATGGGTAGAAAGAGGAATGTGCTGTTGTGGAATTGTATGATTGGTATGTTGTGTTTTTAAATGGTAATTAGAAGGGTTATGTGATGGTTAAATCAATGGAAAATATTGGATTGTGTATTGTCCCTAGAAGGAAATAATTGGGCAAAATGATGTTAGGATGGTATAAAATGAAAAGTGACACCTAAAATGGTATTTTGGTAACCTTGGCGTGCCTTAGAAAAATGAAAAGAAAATTTAGAAAAATAAAGTGTATTTTTACACTGTTTTGGCCAAACCTCACTATGTGGGGGGAGGGAAAATTGTCGTTTTGTGAATTTGATGGTTTGCCGTGTTCTGATGATCCGTATATCGTCGTTGTAGGTTGCCGTACGTGGATTTGAACCCCAAACCGTGAGTTTGGTTGGTTGCCCTTGGTCCTGGACCAAAAGGGATTGTGGTAAGTTTTTGAATCATGCATTTATGCTTGAGAATTGACATGTAATTGGGGAATGGGAGTTTGATTGGGAATGTCCTCTGTGTAGGCATTCTGTTGGTGTAATTAGCTCGGAAAATATATTGCGTTGGAGCTACGTGGAGGTGATTAGCAAGGTAACCTCTTGGTAGTGGGGTTTGATCCCCTTGTGTGTTGCACCGTGCCCGTTGAGGGTGATGGTAGGAAGTGTATGTAAGTAATATAGGATAACATGTTCATGCATGTAGTATATGTCTTGGTACATAAGATGTACCGTGTTTCTGGCCAGTAGACGGTTTGCCTTCGGTCGTTACGGACTTCCACTATATAGGTCTCCGAGAAGGAGTTTGCAGTTGACCTAGGGTCATGGTGTGTGATCCGGATAGAAGCACACTAGGAAGTCTCGGGTGAATATGGATGGAGGGTGCTTTGGTTTGATTTTCTGGGAACACGCCTTGGTTTGAAACCCGTAAGCTTATATGCCGAGCCAATAGACTGGACGTTGCGTGGTTTTGGCATCAACCATTCCAGCTTCATCATATTTTGTATCCCTATGCTCCCCTATTTCTCTAACTCCCTTGCTTTATCCCGTTTTCTGATGTTATGTTATGTTATTTATATGAATCGATGTGAACCATTGGGCGAAGTATTCTCCAGAACCTCTGGGTTACTGAGATATATTCGTATATCTCACCCCGCTTTGGGGGCTTTATTTCAGGTGGTAGCAGTTGAATTGGAGCGGCGGACAAGAAGCCCGTAGGCTGAGCTGGAGGATTTATTTGTATTTTGAATTTTGGTGGCCATTGGGCCTAGACTAGACTTAGGTCATGAACAATACATGTGATTAGGAGCATTGTTATCATTTTGTTCATGATGTATATTTTGTCTAAGTTTAGTCTTGAATTATCATGTTATTTTGGAGTATTTATTATGTTTTATTTTAAGGTTATGATTTGTAAAGTGTAATATGTCATTTGGAAGAATTGTAATTTATACATGAAGACTTGATGTAATATGGAAGTATGTAATATGATGAAAGGGCAATAGGCCTATTCTAGGATTGATTTATGTTTTATGTTGCAAGAAGCATGCAATTGAATGTTGTGATTGAAATTGATTAACTTGAGAAAGTAAGCATGAATTGAGTATAATGATTAAATTGGATATAAACTGTGATGGGTTGTAAGAGCCCCAAGACATTGCTAGTCCTTGTGTGTGCCACCCAATGATTATTAGGTACAAATTAAGGTCACAGAACAATTGTGCAAACTTGGGGATTATTGGAAAAACAAAGGAAACTTTGGCTAATTTTCTAGAAATTGGCAGAATTTAGGCGAACTTTGGGAGAGCATATCTCCCTCCATAGATGTCCGTTAGGGACGTTCCATATGCCGTTTTGAAGCTTGTGATTTCCTCTACATGGTGGTAAAATGTGGGATTTTTCTAGGTTGGGAGTCGGCCTGGAGAAGGCTGTGAACACAGACTGCCCTGTTGGCCCCTGCACATGGGGCTGATCTGGAGCGAACTTGGGGAATTTATTCATGCTTTGTCTCTTGGTAAAATTAGGTGTATGATATGTCAAATTGAAGCTTGAGGTATTTAGTTTTTTTTATAAAAATATGAGATCAATTTGTTGAGTGGATTTTTCAGAATAATTGATGGAGTGAAGGATGTTTGGAGCTGTTTTGGGGTTGGCTGGCAGATTTGCTTGTCCAACTTCAAACGGCAATATTCGGAGCAAAAGATAACTTTACGACTCGTGTGATAGCTTCCTAGAAAGGTAATTAAGCCTAAAATAACATACTAAAAGATGAGAGTCTTGTCGTATGCGGTTTGTCCGCAGAAAATTAAAGACCGAACCATGTCCGGGTAGTTAGAAAACGTAAAAGTGAAATTTTAGCTAAGTGGGTTTATGAAAACCCTTAGTGACTTGAGAGATGTAATATATGTTATAAAAGTAGTTTAAATAATTATTCTGCAAAGAGTTTACAGTTGCGGTCACAGCTTTTATTTATTGCGCTTTTTATTGTTTTAAATACTCGCGTAATAAACGAAAAAAGTTTACTTGCAATTTTATAAATGAATTGTTGTGATTGTAACTGCACTTAATATCATAATTAATGTTAACAATACCGGTGTACAATGAGCTGTTACAAATTTGTCCATGGAGGTTAAGATGATTTAGGAATGGTTTTAAATTCGGCCATGTATGTTTATGTCATTTAGGTTAAAATTATGGAAAACCTAAATAAACCTAGGGTTATTTTAATTATAACATCCCGTTCCATCCCGGTATTGTTAACATTGATTATGATATTAAGCGCTGTTATAATCTCAACAATTCATTTAAAAATGCGAGTAAATTTTTTCCTTTTCATTACGTAGGCATTTAAAAACAGTAATAAAATGTAATGATAAAAGTTGTGATCATAACTGAAAACTAAATACGGAATAATTAAAATAATTGCCCAACTATCATATAATGTTTCTCTCAACTCACTAAGGGGTTCCCATAAACTCATTTAGCCTAAATCTCACTTTTACGGTTTTTACATAACTGAACATGGTTCAGTATTTTGAATATTGTGAGTGATTTAGTGGTTACAAGCCTCTCATATTTTAGTATGTTATTCTAGACTCAATTAACTTTCCAAAAAGGTAAAACACGCTCCATAAAGTTCTCATTTGCTCCGATTATCGCCGTTTGAAGTTGGACAAGCAAAACTGTCAGCGAGCCCAAAACATAGCACCAAACCTACCTTACCATTTCTGCGATTATGAACAAACAACTCAACCAATTGCTCTCAAATTTTTATATAGTTAACTAGACACCTTTAGATTTAATTTGACAAATCATGAGCCTAATTTGAGTAATAATTAAGAGAGAAACAATTTTCTCAAAACTGGTACCCGATAGCCCCTATGTGCAGGGCATTCTGGACAGTCCCCACTCAAATACGTCCCCAGTTCTTCTCACAGCTTCAATTTCTACCAAATTTTGACACAACATAATTGACATCTCAAGCTTCAAAATGATGTATGGTACGTCCCTATTGGACCTCTGTGGAGGGAGATATGCGCTCCCAAATTTAACCTCAAATCTGTTATTTTAATAGAAATTTCGACGGCACCTCCTTTATTTATTCAACCTATTCCACTTTATCAAAAGTGTGTTATTATGCCTCAAGGGTACCTAATAGATAAGGGTGGCACTCAAGTACCAACAATGCCTTGGTGCTCTTACAACCCATAATCATGTGCATTATTTTCATCCATTTATCATTCATGCTTACTTTATCAAAACTTAGATTTATTTCAATCACATTGTCCCATTTGTACGCATTCTTACAATAAATATATAATCATAACCTAAAATAGGCCTATTTTCCTTTCATCACATACATGCTTTATACATTACACAAGGTCCATAAATTACAATTTATAATTCTTCCAAATGATAATCATAAATACATAAAGGTACCTTAAAATACAACATAATAAATCATCAACTAGACTTAGACAAAATGTGACAGGAACAAATATGACAAGAAGCATAATCGTAAAGCAATATACAATGTTCATACCCTAAGTCTAGCCTATGTCAAAAGTGGCCTCAAAATGCAAACAGTCCTCTAACTCCAAGTGCTCATCATGTGGGCCTCTCGTCCATGGCTCCAGCCCCGCTACAACTACCTAAAATAATGCCCCAAAGCGGGGTGAGATATACAAATATATCTTAGTAACTCAAAAGTTCTGGAGATCACTCCACCCAATGGCTCCCTCAGATGTAAAATCAACAATAAATCATAACAATCAAAACGGGATAAAGCAAGGAATTTAGTGAAGTAGGGATGCATAGGGAGTAAACATACGATGAAGTTAGAATGGTCATAGCCAAAATCACACAACATCCGGCCTATTGGCCTCGGCATATAGCCTATGGGCTCTCATTCAAGGATGTGTTCCCAAAACATTAACCAAGGCACCCAACACCAATACACTTGAGACATTCCTAGAGTGCTCCTCAATGGATAACAACTTTATGACCCCAGGTCAACTGGAACTCTCTCACGGAGACCTATCCAGTAGAAGTATGTAACGCCATAAGGCAAACTATCTACTAGCCAAAGATACGGTACATCCTATGTACCCAATATATACATACATATGCATGAGCATGTTATAATCACATCATTGACATACGCCTCCAACCACTACCCCAATGAGCTTGGTGGAGCACACACGAGGATTAACCACAGTACCAAGGGATTACCTTTAAGCTTGCTTCCTTTTCCAATTCGCTTAGACACCAATAAATTATCGATGCTTACTTGATTCAACCAAGTCACCTATTAAAAATGACATTGCCCACTTAATTCATAACTTACAATATATAAACATTACTACTAACAACCACTAAAAGCATGTTTCTTTAACTTGAAGAAATCATATTATGTCTTGTGTACTTTAAAATCTTCAATTAAAGTAACTCCCTTATTAACTTTCATATTAATTTGCCAATTCATGTCATCCAAAAAGTCATAACTATAATCTCATTAATTCTTACAAATCATACATAATAGGCAATTAATCTAATTTTTTAGATTAACCTTAGTTTCCATACTTTCTATAAAATTATTTATACTTAATTTGTTCTTCTAAAATTCTGATATTTTACCAACATAATCTAGATGTCAAGTGCTTTCCAACGGTATATTATAAGACTCGTTTAAATTTATGCATCCCAAGTTATGCCCTTAGTAAATGAATATGTTCCAAAATTCAAACTTTAGAAACAAGGCAGAAAATTAAAAATAAACTGGGATCAATTCGCTTATCTAAAATTTCTACCACTCTCCAGAATTAAACATCTTTGAGTAAGCTTTACATAGGTTCAAGCCTCACTCAATTTGGAGCTCTCTAGCTCAAGTTATGCTCATTTTACTACAACACGTTACTCTCTAAGCCTATGACTGCACCATTGTCTTCATTTCACGGCTAATTTACCTTACTCAAACATCAGAATTTGATTTATACTTCTTCACAAAATTGGAGCTCCAATTAAGGTCCCTTAACTACCCAATAAGATTTCGACCTCTCATGAAAGTTGTAGGTATATTTCTAAGCTTTTTAAAACACTAAAGCATGTTCAAATCCAAGGTTTATAGCTCAAGATATGAGCGAAAATCTAAATTATGTTCAGTTACAAAATTCAGTATTATAATTGTAATTATCAATCATCAAGAACCCCTTTCCAATTCAATACCATTATACCAAATATACATAAGCCATCATCAAAAGTAAGCATAAACCATCATCAAAACTAATACACCATCTCAATATCAATTCACTACAAATTCATCACTTTTTCCATCATATATTTCGATCCAAGTATCATCCACCACACCAAAGTTTTTATTTGATTTCTACATTTTATTTGTCAATGTTATCATTATTTTTCAAAGGAGAATAGTCATAAGATCCACCAAAATAGCCCCACCACATTCAAAGACTCAAGAACACATCACAAAATTAGATTTTCATGAAAACTCAACCAAATTAGAAAAACTCACCACCAATGTGTTGCATTTGCTCCAAGGATGAAGTTTCAAGTCTTAGATGGTTCAAAACCACCTTCAATCACCACCTTTAGCACCAAAACCTTCCTTCCAAGGAATGATCTCCTCACACACTCATTTTCATCAAAAGTTCAAGGCATGAAAGATACTCACAAGCTCAAGACTAACAAGTTTCATGTTCAATGTTTTGCCTAAAGATATCTAGAATTCAAAATGAAAACTCAAGCTATGTAACAATGGGGAAGGGGTCACGGTTTCAAAATTTTGAGGGAGGGGGAAGTTGCTCTGATTGTGAGGGAGGAGAGAGAATTTCATGTATTTTTAAGTCACTTAAGTGTCTTGCCATGTGTACAAGTGGACCCCACAATCAAATGACTTGGATATTCTCACTTAAACTCCCATTAATCCATGAATTAATTATTTCTTAAAAAATTCAATATTTAATACAGTCCATTAAATTTACTTTAACAGATGAATCTGAAATTTCTCGATAATTGCGTAAAATTACGATTTTACCCCTAGTGGTGTACCGTTGGTATGTTTCTCTAAAAATCCTAAAATCCATCAAAATAATACCACTAGTCATATTTCTTAACCCTAAGTACTTTTTCCAAATTATATTCAAACCATTAACACAAATTTTTGTTATGAATCCATTTCCAGGGTTACTTTTCTCATTTGAGGCCTTATTCTATCATTTTACAGTTTATGGTTACGTATTTGTCAAATTACTGTTTTAACCTATTTACGTATTTTGACCTAGAACTCAGGATTTTCACTAATCTTTCCCTTTACTCCTCATTTTAAGTATAATTATGTGTTTCAAATCTACAAGGTGTTATATTAGTTATGTTAATAAGTAAGATTTTATGTTTATGTCTTATATAGTGTATTGACTTATGTGGTGGCATGAATTGGCGAGTAAGATTGTGTTAATGATTATGTCAACCAACTTGAAGAAGATTCGAAATATGTATGTAAATAAGTTGATTTCTTCAAGTGCAAGTAATTATGTTATGGTGGTTAATAAGATTCTTGTTATGTAATTAGTTTAAATCAAGAGGAGTGAATAAGTTTTTGGGGAACCCTAGTTCTTGGTTTGCAAGGATAGGTAGGTATATTTGTTATGGATATTGACTTTTAAGTCAATGCTTATTACATGATATGTCCTTGATATCAAGATCATGTTTGATTAGGTGATCTTGATTGTTAATGATATTGGATAGCTTTTGTGACGTACGAGCAAGGTTGCTGGAAAAGCTATTTCAGGTAAACTCTTGGTTTAAGGAGGTTTCTCCTTCTTTGTTGTTCAGTCATAATTCAGTGGGATGATGGTTTAGATATTTGTATGTTTGTATGTTTGATTATGTTAGATACTTAGTATAGTTGCATTCATGTAGATTATGTTATGTGATTATGCGTTATGTATTCTGATAGTGATATGATTGTATGATTATGTGATGTGTTTGATATGATATAATATGTATTTATGATATACGATTCTTGGCCAATGAAAACAATGCGTGAGGACTTAGGTGCTCGGAGAATTATGTAAGGACTATCCGAGGGAGGACTTACACTTCCGGATGTCATTTATGAATTATGATTATATGATGTATGTTATGTTTACATGTTGTATGCTATGTTTTGTATCTGACCTCTTATGCAGGAAGTGAACTCATAGGTGGAGACTACTCCATAAACCCTGAGTTTACTAAGATAGTTGAATCTCACCATGTTTGGGGACTTACATTTCAGGTACTCCGACAGTTGCAGGAGAGCCCTCTTAAAGCAAAAGGCCAGTGCAAGGTGGATAGGAGACACAGTTGCAATAGTTATTCAGTAGCTTTTGTGGATTACTATATACGTTATATTTTGAGGCATGAATAATGATCACGCATATGTTTATAGTTGATATCTATTTTGATAGGCATATGTAGCCTATGTATAGTTTTACGTGTCAAATGTTAGTATCAGTATGTATTTCTATATGAGCATGATGCCACAATGCAGTATGTAATGTATATTTAGTTATATGTTTTGTAATAAGTTATGTAAAAGTAGTATGTCTATAAGTTTATGTCTGATAAAACTGGCCCGGAGCCAAGTTACATAGGAATCTATTGATGGGTTCTAAGGTGTTTATATATATGTTTTGTCTGTCTGGACATACTGTTTACAGGGATTTTATAAGATTAGGATTTGATCCCATGTAGTCCAGATTACAGCGGATATGTTGTTCATTAAGGATTGTTCGGAATGTTACACGATATCATATTTCGGATAGTGTATGACTGTTAATTAAGGTTATCGAAAAAATAATTAAGAGTATTGTGCAAGTATAGGACTTTACAAATTATTATAAATTATGCGCAGTAATACGTAAAGATAAATTAAATAAAAAAAGTTTATTCACCTATTTACACTAGGTAATGGTGATTAGTAAATAAAGTCTTCCACCAAAGTAATTACTTATAAAATGTTTATGTAACATATGGATGTTAACAAACCGGCTGCAGATGGGCAGCTATAATCACGATAAACTTTGCATGGCAAATTTTGTACGGTCAATTTCGTACGGTATAAATTCCTATCACTTATTTTTTTTAGATTTACTGAAGTGTTGTGATTGTTCTTACTTTAATTTTATTATGATGTCAAATTTAAGTAATAATATTATATGATTTACAATTTTTTTAGGTGAGCCTTTTGGAGGTTTCTACATATTTGTCTGTGTAAAGAGTTTATGAGATTTCTCATAGAAGGTAATATAAATATTTGCTAAGTCAAGAAATTGGGTTATATATATATATATATATGGGGTAATATCCTTTGACACCAGTGTCAAATTTAAAGTTTGACACCTCATCTGAGAGTCGTTAGATCAAAAAAGATCAACGACTCTGATTTGTAAGCATGTGACACCATTGATCTTTTTTTATCTAATGGCTCTCTGATGAGGTGTCCACTTTAAATTTGACACTGGTGTCAAAGGATCCTACCCTATATATATTAGATTGTTTTGAAATATTATGATGTTAACTTTATCATTTAAAACCATGGATGATTTGTGCATACTAAGTTATGGTTGGAAACATTACATTTCTGCAAAAAAAACCTTTTAAATTGTTAACTTCACTGGGATAAATATCTCATTTAGTGTGTTTTTTGATGTTGAGGACAGAGCATAAAGTAGATGCTCTGTGTGTGCAAGGAAGAAGTATTAACTAATAAAGTTTATATTTTTATTTAGTTGTGAAGTTTTATACTAGACCATAATTGCATTTTGGTTGCAGTGTTTGTATTTTGTAAAGGTTACTTAATACCCTATGTTTATTTGATTATTTGTACTTGGATATTGTTGGTGTCCCTCCAATCAATCAAGGAAAACACATTCGTCTCCAAGATTATGCATGTTGGTCCCTTAGCATTTACTCAAGGAAAACTCATTCATACCCAAGAGAAATGACCATTCGCTCAAGTGCACGCATCAAGAAATAAATGAGACTGTTATACCCAGATTATCTTTCCCACAGAGAAAGTATCGTTAATATGAATTTTAAGCTCTATAAAAGAATAAAATATTGGGTTAACAGTATTGAACTGTTTCGGTTAGTCGTTCCCAAGTATAATAGTGGCATCCTCTATATGACAAAATGTTCAGATCAACGTAAAAAAAATTCCTCGCGTCTTCATAAACTCAAGTCCTTCCTAATTCAAAGAGGAACGACAAGTCATAGGAAAAGATATTGGTTGTGGTGTGGTATAACACCTCGTAATTCTAAAAAACTTAATTATATATTAAAATATGGATTAAAGGGTAGGATTAGTGAAAATCTTGAATTCGGAGTCAAAATACGTAAGAAGGGTAAAACGATAAATTGCCAAACACGTATCCCTAGGAAGTGAAATGTGAGTAGAAGGTCTCAAATGGAAAAACTAACCTTGGAAATGGATTCAGAACGATTAATTGAGTGGTTAGACAAGTTTCTAAAAATTTGATGAATAGTATTTTTACCGAGTAAAAATATTGTGGTACAATTGCACCGTAAAGTGTGCCGAATGAATTTTGAGCTCTAGGTTTGGAATTAAGTTATAAATGGTACATAGGACTAGGAAATATGATTTCTGGTGAAAATTGATGAAAATTAGGGTTTTTGGGGAAGCGTGCCCACAACACGCATAACAGCTTAAAACTGTGATTTCTCCGAACGACTGAAAAACTCTGGATTCATCTGACCAAGGACAATTAAAGGACTTTGGTGAATGTTAAAATTTAGAGTTTATAAATAGTTTAGGAATTAATATGGATGATTCATGGATTAAGTGGAGGTTAATGGGTTGAATAACTAGTTTAAGTGAGGGTAAATTGGTAAATTCACATGTGGGACCCACCCCCACTTAAGTGAGCATTTGAGCACATGTGAAATCAGATTTTCACTCATCTTCTTCCCTTATTCTCTCTTCAAAACCGAGCTCCTCCCTTCCTCCATGGATATTCAACTTGAAAACTTCAAACAACAATATCTTGAGCTATACTTAATGAAATCAAACGATTCCAAAGTTAAATTTGTGTAAAATCTTGAGAGGAACACATTTATACCCTTAGTTTTACATGGGGATCATTGTGGAGAGAGATCATTGGCCAAAAAGGTGACGGTTTTGAAGGATTTTTGTGGAGTTAGGTGGTGGTTGGTGGCGGTTTTGGACCATTCCAAGGTTGAAACTCATTCTTGGGTTGCCTTGGAGTTGATTGGTGGTAAGAATTCTCATCCATTCTTGGTTTTGAGTTGGATTTGATTTTGATGACCTATAGCTTGCATTCTTGAATTGAGGTAGTTAGAGAGTTGAAATTGAAATTGTGTATTAGATAAAAGTGGCTTAGAATGATGTTTTAGAGTGATAGAAACCACAAAAATTATTGAGGAATTTGGTTGATAACTTAGGCAATTTTGAGTTAGGATTTCATGACTTTGTGAAATTGATATGTTGTATGATTGTGTAATTGAGTTGTGGAGTGTTTGTATGAGTTAATTATAGGATTGTAAGGTGTGTGGAATTGTGAAATTAAATTGAATACTCTTGGGTTGATGAGCATGGTGGGTTCGACCATTTGAGAGCATGTATGGTTTGATGTGGTAAAATTGTATAATTGATGTTGTGTGGTTGTGTATGGTATTTAAATGAGTGGTAAGTTGGTTGGAATGCATGAGGTTTAGGGTTGGAACCATTGGATAGGCATAAGTATAGGAATTGGCCTAGAAGGAAATAATTGGAAAAATGGTGTTGTGATGGAGTGGGATAGAAAATGGGACTTGAAATGGTGTTGTGGTAACCTTAGAATGCTAATGGTAAATTAAAATAAAATTAAGAAAATTGTTTGGGTAAATTTGGCCTTAGTGGCCGAAGCTATGCATGTGGGAGGGGATGATTTGGTGCTTTGTAATTTTGGTTAATTGCACCGTGTGTTGATGATTCTCGTGTGATCATTGTAGGTTGTCTCCCTCGGAAGTGAACTTGGAACCTTGAGCTTGGTGGGTTTCCTTTGGTCCCTGACCAAAGGGATTTTGTTAAGTGATTATGAATTGGTGCATGAATTCCTTTATAATCATGTATATGCATTGGAGAATGTAAATAGAAATAGAAATGTCTTATGTGTAGGCATTTCTAGTATTACCAAGCTCGATGACGTATTGAATTAGAGCTGTTAAGAAGGAGATTAATCAGGTAATCCCTTGGTACTGGGGTTTAATCCCCATGTGTGCTCCACCATGCCTGTTGAGGGTAGTGGTTAGAGGTGTAGGATGGTAATGTAGTGTAACTCCTGGCAACTTGCAAGGATTAATGACTGTCCCCACACACTAACACAAGACTTTTCAGCGTGTTTTGTCCTCACTCGCACACTTCCTCGGAAAACTTCCCAGGAGGTCACCCATCCCAGAATTGCCCTAAGTCAAGCACGCTTAACTATGGAGTTCTTCCGTTCTGGGCTACCGAAAAGTAGATGCATCTTGTTAGTATAGGTAGTACCAATTAATTCTTATAAGTCATTCCCAACTGTACCGTCCCATACCAGCACAGTCTCTGGAATCCCTCTCTTTCGGGTGTTGATTCGATTCATTCATGTACCCCTGTCCCTAGAAGCCTGCCAGGAGCCGCTCCTTGTCCATGCCCTTTCGCACCGGCGATCACTCCCCGCCCTCGTCAGCGCCCGGGATGTTACATGTAGTATAACATGATCATGCATATTTGTATATATAGTGGTACATATGATGTACCATGTCTCTGGCCAGTAGACTGTTGTCTTCGGGCGTTATGGACTTCAACTGGATAGGTCTCCATGAGGGAGTTCCAGTTGCCCTGGGGTCGTGGTGTGTCATCCGTAGAGGAGCACACTAGGAAGTTTCGGGTGTATATGGATGGAGGGTGCCTTGGTTGATGTTCTGGAAACACTTCCTTGGCTGAGAACCCGTAGGCTATAGGCCGAGGCCAATAGGATGGATGTTGCGTGGCTTTGGCACTAACCATTCCAGCTTCATCGTATTTTATTCCCTATGCTTCCCTACTTCACTAAATCCCTTGCTTTATCCCGTTTTGACTGTTGTGGTGTATTATTGGTATGCATGAGTGAGCCATTGGGCGGAGTAATCTCCAGAACCTCTAGGTTACTGAGATATATTCGTATATCTCACCCCGTTTTGGGGACTTTATTTCAGGTAGTGGCAGTGGCGTTGGAGCGGCGTATAATAACCCTAATTACATAACTTTTAAATTAGAGGATTATGATGAGGACCTTATGGACATAAATAGAATGAGAATGAAATTCGAAGAATTTGGATACCTATATTGAAGGTATTCCAGTCAAGTGAATTTTCATCTGTTGTTTTTGACTGCTGATGCAGTAATAGACTGTAGAATAGCTCCAGTACAGTGAATTTAAGTTAGAGAGCTATCCTAATGATATGAATATCATAAATGATGTAAGAATAAGATTTGATGAAGTTTGATACCTATATTGGGGGTATTCTGAACAATTGAGTTTTCAACTGTTATTTTTGACTGCTGACATAGTAACAGTCTGTAGAATAGCTCCAATCTAGCAAATTTGAGTTAGAGAGCTAATCTAATGATATAAACATCATGAATGAGGTTAGTATATGAAATGGTGAAGATTGATATCCATATTGGGATATATCTGAAAAGTCACTTTTATCGGATATTTTATATTGCTGTAGATGCAGCTGGTAGAATCCCTGAACGGAAAAAAGATGATAAAATAGAAATAAAGACCAATATATGCCTAACAAGTCATAATTAGACCAATAATGTTAAATTTAAGAAGATTGTGAAATCCGGGTATAGTTAATAACACCGGTAAAGACTACAGTGCAATTAAACAACTGTTAATGAATCTGTGATCTACTAATTAAATTTTTAAGTTATGAACATGATAATTAGACAAATTAATGTTAAGTACTTAAAGTTAGAGTCTTGGGAGTTTTCGGGTAAAAAATTTGACGACGGTTCAGATAAAAGTTACACCGGGTCCCACTAAAGGACAAAGTGTCACTATAGTGACATGGCACCCCTAATTAGGGCACATTTCTCCTATTTTTCTGATCAGATTCGCAGCCCCAATTTTTCATGCTCTCTCTAAATTTCAAACTTCAAACTTTGCTATCACTTCTCTCTAAGATTTCATCTCCAAAACCTCACCAAATCTCCTTCATCAAAGTTGTTCCTCTCACTCTCCTCTTCACCACCATACCATTTTCATGGTGTGAATCAAAAAGTTCATCTCCCTCACCTCACAAACAGCCACGGTTTTGTTGATGATGGAGGCCTTGGTGTTGTGATTTTAAACTCTCTTGAAGAACCACACTTGGTTGCTTGATTCTTGTGATTTCTGGGTAAGTTTTCTTGATTTTTTTTTATGAAAAACCTCATCTTTCTTTTTGTGTTCTTGAGCCTAACTCATTAGCATGTTCATGAAGGTTTGTTCTTTCTTAAAGGAGGATTCTTGGTGGAAAAAGGTGGAGACTTGAGCTAAAGGAGGAACCTTGAAGATGTAAGCTCCCATTTGGGAAATATGAACCAAAAAGCCTCCTTTTTTCTTGTTGAGTTCTTCGGTTTTGTTAAGTTCATGAGGCGAATGTTGTTTAAATTTTTTTAAAGTAATGGTTTGATGAAGATCTTTGAGGTGTGTGTGTTTTGAACCATAGAATTATGGATTTGATGAGTAAATGTGTCACTTTTGGACCTTTGGACCTTTGTTCATGTAAAAAGATGAACATGAACCCTACATGGACCCTTGATGATGTCGGCTATGTCAAGTAATAATAAGTTTTGATGACAAAAAAATGTGATTAATTTGTTAAGTGTGGAAAAATAATTAGAAAGATTAACTAGGTGGTGGGTTAACTCCAAGTAAAACTCACTAATCATGATTAATAATGGCTAAAAACCCTAATTAAAGTAGCTCGTCAAATTTTCCCCATAAAGTATATAAGGGTTTAGTTGTGTTAAAATTAAGGAGATGATGAATTAAGGGATTAATTAAGGGTAGAGATTAATTAACAAAAGTGATTAAGGATTTAACTCTAAAATTGGACTAAAGTAGGGTTTAGGTACACTAAGTAAGTAATTAGTAAAATTTAAGTATCACGACATAATGGGACTAAGGAGATTTCATAATGTGACTTAATAATAGAAAAATCCAAGAATTAATGTGAATTAGAATTTATAATCAAAAGTAATTAAGGTTTGTTAAGTAAACATATTTAAGGCTAAGTAACCAATTTTTAGGAAAACATTGAGGAGAGCATATCTCCCTCCATAGAGGTCATATAGGGATGTGCCTTATATCAAATTGAAGCTTGAGATGTTAGCTATGTGGTGTCAAAATTTGGTACCAATTGAAGATCTATTCCATTCTATATGTTTGTTTGAGTGAGGACTGCCCAGGGAGGCCATGTGCAGGGGCTGTATATGGCACCAACTTTCAAGAATTGTTTCTCCCTCAATTCTTACTCAAATTAGGCTCATGTAGAATTAAAGCTAAAGGTTTCTAGTTGTCGAAATAACAATTTGAGAGCAATTGGTCTAATATATTTTCCATAATCGTAGAAATGGTAAAGGATGTTTAGGGCTCTGTTCGGAGTTGACAAACAGCTTTGTTTGTTCAACTTCAAATTATGATAATCGGAGCTAGGAAAATCCAAATGAGGCCTGTGATACCTTGTTGGAAATTTAATTGAGTCTAGATTAGCATACTAAAAGATGAGAATTTAATACCAAGTGAGTTGCAATCTGTGACTAGAAAATAGAAGCATGTACAGTTTTGTGAAAATCGTAAAAACGATATTTAAGCTAAGTGGGCTTATGGGAACACTTAGTAACTTATAATAATTAATTATATGGCTTGGATGAGTTGAAAATAATCTAAGTTACCTAAGTGAACCTAGAAGATGATTCTAAGTTATGTAAGTAATTAAAGAATGTGGTGGCTTATAATAATGCACAAAAATAAATAATAAGTAAAAATTGGTCTAGACAAATGATGGGCATATTATTGGCATGTAAGAATGTAATGTGCTGGTGTTGAGCGCTAAAACGGTCAAGTCAAGCGTTTTAGCGCCCAGGACAGTTAAAAGTGGTTAGGCACCCGTCAAGTTGAGCGCTAAAACGTCCAACAATGAGAGTTTTAGCGCCCGTGTCAGTTTTTGGATGTTATTCAGTTAGAATTTGTAAACTACAAAAGGGGAAAAGGACCTTCATCCTATTTGATCCTATATATCTATTCTAATCTGACTTTTCCCATCACACTAGGAGAGGGGAGATCAGATCAGATCTTTCATAGATCTGATCTGACTCCTCATTCTCTCTGAACTTCTAAATTCTTTCGGATTAGATTTTGTATTAGTTAGTACATTTCTATGTAATTGTAATTGAAGATTGAAGACTCAACCATCATGACAATGGAGTTTGATTTTTCTTCTTCTCTTGTTTATTCTTTAATTATGTCTGAGTATAGTCCTTTGTAGTCTGATTCAATGGAACTCAAGTGTGAATTTATGAATGGTTAATTGAATATTTTTTTTATCTCTTATGTGATTGTATAAAGTTGTCTTGATTAATTCTTTCTATCAAGGGAATATTGTAGAACAGGGATGTTTATATTGTTTCTGTAATTGACAACTTCATCATCAGTGTTCTAGTAGTCAAGGGATTGATGCTAGGATTCTGATGTGATCTTAAGATCTTAGTATTTAATGCATGTATTAAGAAGGGAATCACCAAGACATTGGGGTTTCTGATTAATGTTTCAATCAGGGTAGTAAGGGATTACATCTTGATGATAAGAAAAAGGTTGATCAACATCACATGGAAGATAATTCATCATAGAAATTGGTTCATTCATATATTCATGCTTGAGGGAAATTGATGTCTGACTACTTGTTTACATTATAACTCACATTTTATTTGCTTATTAAGTTTTAATACAATTCAATTAAATTTCTAGTGACAAGAAATCAATGCAATCAATAATCTTTTGTTTGATTCAACTTAAGTATATATGGTTAGTCGGTGCTTGAACACAAATCCTCGTAGGAACGATCTTTACTCATCATTTTATTACTTGTGTGACTAGTACACTTGCTAAATCCACAACAAGTTTTTGGCCTGTTGCCGGGGATTTGTTCTTCAACATTGACAGACACCATTAATATTTGAGATTGAATCTTTTTTTTCAGCAATTTATATGTGTGAAGTTTGTTTTTTCTGGTCCAGAGCGCTAAAACGTTCAGACGTGACCGTTTTAGCGTCATGCTATGCACATCAATGTGCACATGTCTCTAGAGACCAACGCTAAAACGCTTGACTTCAACGTTTTAGCGCTGGTCCACTTATATGATTTACATGGTTATCTCATATGTTTCACACACTCTCATATTCTACTCCCTCACTCTCATTTCATACACTCTCAAATTCTTTTTATTTTGTTGTTAGTTTCTTTTAGTTTTATTTTGTTGTTAGCTTACTTTTGTAATTCAGTTAAGTACATTGGGATTTTCACTATTTTTGCATGATGCACATTACGATAGTACTGATGCTATTGATTTATATATGAATGTGTTTATGTGATCCATTGCTGTTTTAGATTTAAATTAGTTGCTGGGGACATCAACGTTTAAATCTGGGAATTGGGTGTGATTGAATGGCATGCAAACTTCTTGGAGATGTCACACGAATTGATGAGCCAAAACAGGGAAATATCTCAATCTTTTTCTTTTCTAAGTTTTCTTTTGTGATTTGGATTTTAGTTGTGATATTGAATTTGGATTTCAGTTGTGATATGGAATTCAATGAGGATAAGACTAATCAAAGTTTTATATGATTGATCAAATTAAGGATACAATCTTATACCTTGCATGTTGAGCTTAAATGAAATGATTGCATGACTCATTCAATGTGTAAGAATAGAGAGATTAGTTTTGATGCATATAGAGGAAGTCAAGCATGCACTCTGAACTATGAGAATTTGAGCCTACTCAGAAAATTTTGTACAGAGAGAACTTCACTGCATGAATAGCTCTAGACTTGCCCTATTTCTTGCTTGAAATGGTTTATGATGTGTAGGGGTAGAAATGATTGAGGCACATCCTTCTTGAACCAGAAAGTTTAAATGGTCAACCTTAATGTTTCCATTGCATGAAACCCTTGAGCTTAAGCCTGTTTTTCTATAAAACCAAGAACCTACATTCATTCCAATCCTTCAGATTAAAAGGTTCAGATAAGTGATAATGGATGAAAAGTTCTGCAGGGAGAAAAGTGTTTCCTGTAATGAATGAATGCACAAAGTGTTACAAAGTGTTGGAGATATAGAAAAGAAGGAAGAAAAAGAAAAGGGGATTAAAGACACAAAGTGTCTGAAAGAAAAAGAATAAAGAAGAAAAAAAGGAAAAAGGATTAAAGACACAAAGTGTCTGGAAAAAAAAGAGAGGAAGAAAGGTTCAAAGAAGGTACAAGGAATGAAAAGGAAGAAAGTTGGGAGAATTATGAAGAATATGGATAAATACAATTGTGATCCTCCTCTTAGCTCAATCTGATTCATTTAATCTGAACCCTTCCTTTAACATAAACTTCTACCCCTAGTCAAGCTACATACCAAGCCATATTGCCAACTATTCAAAGACCTTTTTAATCTGCTCTATGGATCATTGTTACTGTAGAAAGTGAGAAGATGGGAAAACTTATGGTAGCTTGAGTACAACGAAGATTGAGTGATAAGTGCACCCTTAAACACTAGAGTGCAAGAGAGTCAAATTCTCATAATTTTTGAGAAGTTCCTAGTGAGGGGGTGTTTTGTTTGGAAGTCTCTATATATAATCTCTACTGATCTGTAGAAAAATCACAAATGATGTTGGGAAAATCATAGGAAATAAGAGATTGCATGGTTATAAACTTGTATCATAAAATGTTGATCTTCTGTCAATTGAAGTTTATCCTCATGAATTTCATTGGTAAAGAATCTCAATTTCTTTTCTGTTTTTAATTCATTGCTGAGGACAACAATGTTCAAATCTGGGAATTGTGATAAACCCTTGGTTTATAAAGTTTTAAAGCATGAATTAGTTTAATTTATGTGATTAAATGGATGGAAAAGAGGGTTAATATCCTAGAAAGTCCTAAATACAAGTTCTGAAGCTTATGTTGAAAATTTACATTGTTCTTGTAGGAAAATGAAGCTCAAGAAGCAAAAAAGAGAAGGAAGAAGATCCTGAAGAATGGGAAAATTCTAAGTGTTGGGCGCTAAAACGGCTAAAGTTAAGAGTTTTAGCGCCCTACTGCAAAATGAAGCCAAAAAGTGCTGGTGTTGGGCGCTAAAACGCCCAAAGCAAATGTTTTAGCGCCCTGCTGTTCACAAAGATGCTGATGTTGAGCACTAAAACGGTCAAGTCAAGTGTTTTAGCGCCCAGGACAGTTAAAAGTGGTTAGGCACCCGTCAAGTTGAGCGCTAAAACGTCCAACAATGAGAGTTTTAGCGCCCGTGTCAGTTTTTGGATGTTATTCAGTTAGAATTTGTAAACTATAAAAGGGGCAAAGAACCTTCTTCCTACCTGATCCTATATATCTATTCTAATCTGACTTTTCTCATCACACTAGGAGAGGGGAGATCAGATCAGATCTTTCATAGATCTAATCTGACTCTTCATTCTCTCTGAACATCTAAATTCTTTAGGATTAGTTTTTGTATTAGTTAGTACATTTCTATGTAATCGTAATTGAAGATTGAAGACTCAACTATCATGACAATGGAGTTTGATCTTTCTTCTTCTCTTGTTTATTCTTTAATTATGTCTGAGTAAAGTCCTTTGTAGTCTGATTCAATGGAACTATAGTGTGAATTTATGAATAGTTAATTGAATATTTTGTTTATCTCTTATGTGATTGTATGAAGTTGTCTTGATTAATTATTTCTATCAAGGGAATAGTGTAGAACAAGGATGTTTATATTGTTTCTGTAATTGACAACTTCATCATCAGTGTTCTAGTAGTCAAGGGATTGATTCTGGGATTCTGATGTGATCTTAAGATCTTAGTATTTAATGCATGTATTAAGAAGGGAATCACCAAGACATTGTGGTTTCTGATTAATGTTTCAATCAGGGTAGTAAGGGATTACATCTTGATGATAAGAAAAAGGTTTATCAACATCACATGGAAGAAAATTCATCATAGAAATTGGTTCATCCATATATTCATGCTTCAGGAAAATTGATGTCTGACTACTTGTTTAAATTATAACTCACATTTTATTTTCTTATTAAGTTTTAATACAATTCAATTCAATTTCTAGTGACAAGAAATCAATGCAATCAATAATCTTTTGTTTGATTCAACTTAAGTATATATGGTTAGTCGGTGCTTGAACACAAATCCTCGTGGGAACGATCTTTACTCATCATTTTATTACTTGTGTGACTAGTACACTTGCTAAATCCACAACAATGATGCACTGATAATATATGTTATGAGAATCCTGGCCAGTGATCATGGTAGGTAGGCTGCCTGTGACTTGACTCTGGGAGCTATTTCATACTGAGGTTGTGTTGACTGTCTGTGGCTTGACCCTGGAAGTCACACGTGTGTAACCGTCTATGGCTTGACCCTGGGGTTAAACAAGGATGATATGATGATGCTATGTTTATGTTGTATGCCTATATTATATGCTTTATATCTGACTTGCCATGCAGGAAGTGGGCTCAGGGGTTAGAGGATCCTCTATGAATCTTGAGCTTACTGATATGTTGTTATCTCATCCCGTTTGGGGACATCATTTCAGTTACCCAGAGTAGTGGTGATGCTTCTAGGGGCAAGGCCCCCGCATTGGAGTAGTTGATGATGCATCTGATGATTTTATATTATGTTTAGACTTGATGTTGGCATGTAGACTTGTTAACATGCTGAATTATTTTATGGAGATTATTATATGTATTTATTTAGGCTCATGATTGTATCCTCAGAGCCATGGATTAATACTGATGCTTTTATACTTTGAATTAATATAGACTTGATGCATGTATTCAGTTAATTTGGGCATGGAGCCTTATTGTTTGTATTGACCCATTGAGGGGATTGCAGTCCGTGTGGGACTTGCAAGCTATCTGTTTAAATTAGTGTATCAATTAGGTTATCTGTATGTGTGGGACCAGGTTCCCAGTTATCCGAAATACAGCCGTTATGTTGTCCGTGAGACTCCATCAGGAAGGACACTTGATGTCATATCTTGATGGTTAATGGCCACTAATACTGGCTCGTGGGATTAATTAGTAGATGTATGTTTATATTTACGCTTTCGCAGTATCTCACGTGAACGTTTTTAGAAATATTTTCATAAAAGGTTTTGGAAAAAGTTTACTCGTATTTTTGTAAAACGTTTTATTTTTCTTCTAAAATAAAGTCTTCCACTGTGTATGTCAAATATCATGTATGTTAACAACCGGAGTACTACGGGGTGTTACATTTATGGTATCAGAGCAGTTTCACCAGGACGTTCAATGATTTATTGCTTAAGTGTTAACTACCTATAGAGTGTTTCTTTGAGTGTTTTGATAATGCATATGTCATCACTGGTATGAGCGTAGCTAACTCATTCTGGGTGTAGTTGTGTGCAATTATCGTGGTTCCTCAAAGGAGGACCCGTCGGGTAGTTGAGGATCCAACACTGGATCCCATAGCAGTTGCTTTAGCAGCTCTTCAGCAGACCTTGAATACTGCCAGGAAAGCTGATCTACAGAGGTTGGCTGAGGCTAGAGAGAGAGAAATGGAGTACATGAGGAAGACTAGTGAGGATCTTCACTACTAGAAAAAACTTGTATAGCGACGAAATTGCTATGAAAATTCCATCGCTAATCTCCACTAAAATCGTTTGCGAGGAAATTTGGGACAAAAAATAGTAGCGAGGATGAAATTAGCGAAGGAATTTCTATAGCAATTTCGTCGCTATACAAGTTTTTTCTAGTAGTGCTCATGGCTCAGAACAGATTGGCGAATGTGGACAGGATGAGACTATTATTGGCTGAGGTTGGAGCAGGACCTCCTTCACCTCCACTACCTCCACCACCACCATCACCATAGCAGGACATACAGGAGTATTATAGGACACGAGGTAAGGATGCTGCACGAAAGAGTCTCCATAGGAAGAGTACTCCCTGGAACAGGAAGAGCAGGGGCATGCAAGTGAAGCAGAACGGAAACAAGTCTAAGAGAAATAGGAATTTTAAGAAGGGCTTGAATGATATGATAGCGGACAAGCTGGCTTTTCATTGTACCAGAGATTTTGTAGAGTTGATCAAGCAGTGCCAGGATATTCAGGAATATTACCATACCAGAGGTAAGGAAGCAGCTGGGAAGAGCTTCAGTGGGAAGACTATGCCTGGAAGGGCAAGGGAAACAGTTTGCAAGTACAACAGAGTAACAAGTTTAAGAAGACTCCCTTTGTGAAGAATAGAAGCGGCAAGCCTGGAGCAGGGAAGATCCTCACCTGTGCCAAGTGTGGGAAGACACATCCTAGTGTTTGTAGACTGGGGAAGAATGTTTGCTTCAGTTGTGGTCAGGCAAGACACTATTACCGGGAGTGCCCCAAGAGGACGGGGCAAGTTGCTACCATTTAGGCGATTCTCATTCAGTCTGTGCCTACTCAGAGAGCCATAGAGGAGCCTATGGCGCCCACTAGTGCCAGGATATATGCAGTGACACAGTAGGAGGCAGAGAGGTCTCCAAACCTTATCAGAGGTACTATTCTTATTAGAGGATATGCTTTTGATGCCATGTTTGATTCCGGAGCTACCCACTCCTTCATATCAGAAGTTGTTGCTAATGGGTTACATTGCCCATTCATGAGTTCACGCCTCCCATGGTAGTGAAAACTGCCACCAAAGACATTGTCTCTACTTCTTTGAAGTGAAAAGAAGTCAAATTCATATTTGAGTAAGAAGAGTATATGGTGGATTTGATAGTGCTTGAGGGCATGAATCTACATATTATATTGGGTATGGATTGGCTAGTTCGGTATGGTGTGATGCTCGACTGTTGTAGCAGGAGAATTTTCTTTTCTACAAAAAGGTGAGAGGTCGGACAGTTTGTACTTGACGACACCGTAGTTAAATAAGGCTCTAGATGAGGGAGATGCATGATACATTATCCTGGGAGGACTCGTAGGAGACTCCAAAGAACTTACTGCTAATATTCTGGTTGTGTGCGAGTTTGAAGACGTATTTGCGGAAGAAATTCCCCATTAGCCAACCTTTGAGAGAGAGATTGAATTCTCTATCGACTTAGTACCTAGTGTGGGGCCTATCTCATTAGTTCCATACAGGATGTCACCAGTGGAGCTATAAGAGCTGAAGAAGCAGTTAGAAGAATTGTCCAGTAAGAACTTTATCAGACCGAGTGTATCTCCTTGGGGTGCACCGGTGATCTTTGTGAAGAAGAATGATGGGACTATGAGATTGTGCACTGATTATCGACAGTTGAACAAGGTGACAGTAAAGAACAAGTACCCTCAACATGCATTGATGATTTATTGGATCAACTTAGAGGTGCTTCTGTGTTTTCGAAGATTGATCTTCGTTTCGGATATCACCAGATCCGGGTAAAGGCCGAGGATATTCCGAAGAAGGCTTTTCGATCCAGATATGGGCACTATGAGTATCTAGTGATCCCATTTGGGCTTACTAATGCCCCGGCCGTGTTCATGAGTTATATGAACCGGAACTTCAAACCACATTTAGATCAATTTGTTGTGGTATTCATTGATGATATTTTGATCTACTCTAAGAGTAAGGAAGAACATGCAGAGCATTTGAAGATAGTCCTACAGATTTTAAGGGAGCATCAGTTATATGCCAAACCATCCAAGTGTGAATTCTGGTTGCATGAGATCCAGTTTCTTGGACACGTCATTTCACCAGCGGGAGTGGCTGTCCATCCGAGTAAAATAGAAGCGGTGTTGGATTGGGAGAGACCCAAGAGTGTTACTTAAATCCGTAGTTTTCTGGGTTTAGCCGGAAACTACAAGCGGTTTATCAATGGATTCTCCAGAATCACCTTGCCGCTGACTAGGTTGACCCGAAAGGGGGTGCCATTTGCATGGACCCTTGGGTGTGATATGAGCTTTCAAGAGTTGAAAGACAAGTTGACTACCGCACTGGTTTTGATTCTTCCTGATCTGGAAAAGAGATTTGAGATTTATTGTGATGCATCCAAATATGGATTAGGGTGCGTGTTGATGCAGGAACGAAAGGTAGTGGCCTATGCTTCTAGACAGTTGAGACCACATGAGGAGAACTGCCCTACTCATGATCTTGATTAGCAGCTATGGTTTTTGCTTTGAAAATATGGAGACATTTCTTGTATGGTGCTACTTTCATAGTTTATAGTGACCATAAAAGCTTGAAGTACCTGTTTGATCAAAAAGAGCTTAATATGAGGCAAAGGAGATGGATGGAATTCTTGAAGGATTATGAGTTTGACCTTCAGTATCACCCGAGAAAGGCGAATGTTGTGGTTGATGCTTTGAGTAGAAAGACCACGAGTGTGGCTAGCATGATGATTGCAGAGTATGACTTGATTGAGAAGTTCAGAGATTTGAGAATGTCAGTTACACCACTAGAGACTTCATACTTCATAACTACGGTTGAAGTCCAAAATTCATGGATAGAGAAAGTTAAAGCGACCCAAGTGCTTGATGAAGGGATCCAAATGATGAAAGAGCAGGATTTTGTGTTTACCGATGCTTCTAATGTGAAATACTACAAAGATTGGTTAATTGTTCCGAAGGGGCCAATGGTAGAAGAAGTGTTGACAGAGGGCCATATGGGTAAGTACATCATCCACCCAGGTGCAACCAAGATGTATCAAGATTTGAAGCTGAATTTTTGGTGGTCTGGGATGAAGAAAGACATTGCCCAGTTTGTGAACAAGTGCCTTATTTGTCAGAAGGTAAAAATTGAACCTCA